>NC_083342.1:129426077-129726077 GCF_019175385.1 Lycium barbarum
TGAAAAATAACATTTCAAATGAACACTTCTCCCACATTGGTGGTTGAAAGTGTTATGTGTGTACTTATATTAAGCAACACATTTTATAGCTCATAAAGGGTTGAGAAGAGGACCACCCCTGGGCCCTCGCGCCGTCGTTGATTGATAACTTTTTTGGACTAAATTTATTTTATTTCCATTTTTGTTACTTAATATTTCCAATCCGGATATTAATTGATTCACGTGAAATTTAACTTAATTCATTAAATTCGCGGAATTACTTTTTCCCAACGGAATTTTTTTTCTGACGAACATAACGATGACCAACGGTCATCTCCTTCACCGAACAGACACTTTCACACCTGTTTAGATCAAAATAACAGGCTATAAATTTTCAGAGACTTCACCTCATTTTTTACACACTGAAAACGAAAAACTGAAAACATTTTTGTTCTCTGAAAAACGCAATTTCCTTTCCCCTCATACTGCATTCTTTTCAAAACCAAAAATCAGTAAGTGTCGTGTGATTACTACCATTCGTTGAGTTCGCTGAAATTCTGCAATTTCCATTGCCGGTATTACAGAAGAGAATTTCGTTCTATCCTGGGAAGAATTAATATTTCCAATCCGGATATTAATTGATTCACGTGAAATTTAACTTAATTCATTAAATTCGCGGAATTATTTTAACCCAACGGAATTTTTTTTCTGACGGACATAACGATGACCAACTGTCATCTCCTTCATCGAGCAGGCACTTTCGCACCTGTTCATATCAAAATAACAGATTATAAATTTTCAGAGGCTTCACCTCATTTTTTACACACTGAAAACGAAAAAACTGAAAACATTTTTGTTCTCTGAAAAAAGCAATTTCCTTTCCCCTCATACTGCATTCTTTTCAAAACCAAAAATCAGTAAGTGTCGTGTGATTACTACCATTCGTTGAGTTCGCTGAAATTCTGCAATTTTCATTGCCGATATTGCAGAAGAGAATTTCGTTCTATCCTGAGAAGAATTAATCCAAGCCTTTGGCAACTGTGAGGGGATTAAATTCTTTAAAGAAACACAGTTTTTCTGTGGACTCAAAATAAATATATTGTTCTTTAATTTATATAAACAGATTACAATTTGATTAACAAGAATCAGATGTGACCAATGTAAAAATGGTGAATAGGTGAACATGAATCCAAATGGATTTATAAAGTCACCTTAAATAACTGGATGTAGAGAACAAGTGATTGGTTGAAAAGAGAAAATTAGTTGCCATTTTATGGAACCGCCGTAAAAAACATAGAAAAGGAGAAAAAACGAAAAAAGAACCAAAAAATAAAATACTAGTACTAGTATTAATTAATAAAGATGTAGTGCGCCGGATCTGAAATTTTTTGCAAGTGGCAAGGCGCAATGACATAGAAAAATAGCAAAGCAGAGAGTGAAGTGATACAGTGGGGGAAGCTGAGCCTTCCATGGCGAATCAATGGAAGAAACTGAAGCAACCCTCTTCTTTACCAGTATCTCCTTCTTGTCTATTCCTCTCTCTTCTCTCCTTCGCTTCTCTCTTCCTCTTTTTATCTCTCTTCAGCACCTCTCAAACCAATTCCCTGAATAACAAACTCTTTTACTCCAAGTCGTGCAACTTCACTCACGGCCGTTGGATTTACGATCAGAGTATCAACTCCCCCCCGCGCTATGATAACACTTGTAAAGAGATCTATAAAGGATGGAGTTGCATTGGCAGTAACAAATCAAATGCGCTTGACATTGTTAAATGGCGTTGGAAACCCTATCAATGTGATTTACCTCAATTTGATCCTCTTCACTTCCTTCAACGCTTCAGAAACACCAATATCGGTACTTCTCTGCGAATTCCATATAACAAAAGCTTGTGTTACTTTGCTTTTGAGAATCATTTCAATCATCAAAATTGTTGATCCTTTTGTTTGTCTGTTGAATGCGAATTCAGGATTTAAAGACACTGCTGAATAAATTTTGTGTTTGTTTAGTAGGAGTTTGGCGTGAAAACCTAATATTTTTCACTTTATTTGGAATTTTGAAGCGGGAGTTGTGTTTGGTTATAGTTTTCGGAAAGAATATTTGGTTGTTTGATTGTGCAGAAACTGAAAAAAGTGAAAATAGGGTTTTAGGTGTTTTCCAATTTCCAAATACCAACTTGTATTTGGAATTTTTATGGCCAAACGCTGATTTTCAAATAAAGTGAAAAGTGAAAAATTCTCATGGCCAAGCCGTGGAGGCACTAACTGTTTTGTCCTACATTCATTACACTCCCTCCATTTCAATTTGTTTGTATTTTAGTTTGACTTGACACGGATTTTGAGCAAGTAAAGAAAGACTTTTGAATCTTGTTGTCGTTAGCTATAGATATGTATAATGTACCCAAATGCTCTTTAATCTTGTGATCATAAATAGGTCATGTGAAATATTAATAATACCTTTTTAGTTGCCAAATTAGGCAGTATTTCTTTTTGAAACGGACTAAAAAGGAAAGTAAGACAAACAAATTAAAATAGAGGGAGTCTAATGAATGTGTGTAGTCGAAGACAAAACAGTTGGTGCCTCCGTGGCTTATATACTAGATTCGCCTCTGGTTGAATACACACAAACTTTTCTGTATATTTGGTTCAAATGTGATGATGCTTGACAACATGTATAGTATTTAATGGCCTCAAGTTTTTTTGAAGCCTAATTTTTTTAATCTTATTTTTTGATGGTGGTCTAGTGCTACTTTTAGACCTTATGGATGTTAAACAGTGCAGGGTTTGTTGGGGACTCCTTAAACAGGAACATGTTTGTTTCACTTTTCTGCACTTTGAAGCGGGTGTCAGGCGATGTGAAAAAGTGGCGCCCTGCTGGGGCTGATCGTGGTTTCACCTTTCTGAAGTATAACCTTACTATCTCGTATCATCGGACAAATCTTTTGGCTCGTTACAGCAGGTAAGATTTATTAAGTTGTTTCACTTGTGTTAATGTAATTTTAATCATGTTAATTTGACAGATTGTTAGACTAGGCAATGCGTGCCTGTCTTCTGTCATGCAGATAAGAAGTTAGGACCATCATTCAAACTTTTGCTTATGTGGAGACTTCCTTACTCAATACTTCAGTAATTGTTTTGCTGTTATTCTTCTGCTTATTTCAATTACAGTGTGCCATGAGCATCTTGTGACATTATTTTTCCCTAGGCGGGATAGAGTAGAACTGAAGTTGTCGACTTGTTTTCCACAGAATTTTACTGAGAAAGTGTACACTGTAGATCGTGGATTTTTTTTTTCTCTTATCTATGTGAGTCCTTTCGGTAAATATTGAGGAAAATTGGAGATAAAAAATAAGTTCTCTTGGTAACTCAAGATTTCTGAGTCCTACTCATCTACGAATAGCGGTGTACTTTGTTACTCATGAAGAAACTGTTTCTTTTGTCTTCATGATTAAATCATGGAACATAACAGTTTTATGGCTAACCACTGGGATTTTAATGTTTCATAAATAGGATTCTATGGGTCAAAGGTTTGCTCTAGTAATACATAGATGATACTGGAGTATATCTAGTTTGTATAACTGAAAATGTTCGGAATATAATTAGTAAGGATGGTTTTGTTAGTTACACACCAAGCATGCTGTTTATGAATCCAAAACACGATTTGTAACAGAAAATTTTTGTTGGTGGTTTTATGCCGGTATGACAAGTTTGTAAGTGTGGTTTTTTGGATCTTAAGGCTGATAACGGCTTGCTCCTGCATCTCAATTTCCAAGGACTTAAGTAACTTATGAACTACTTTGACATTCTGCATGGCTTCATAGATACTCTCTGTATTTTGTATTATATAGGTGGTCAGCCAATGTCAATGGAGGGGTACTGGAATCTCTAGGATATAAGGAAGGTTATAGAGTTGACGTTGATGTACCAGAAGGAACATGGGCGGAAGCGCCAAGTTTCCACGACATTCTCATCTTTAATACGGGTCACTGGTAAGGTGATTTTCTTGTGTAATAAGATTCCTTTGGTGTGAACATCAAGACTATTTTCGCTTCTGTGAAAAGTGAATATGAAAAAATTAATACTTGATGTTCTTTTGGCGTAGCGTCTTTGGGTCTGACTAATTGGTGTACTAACGCTATGTTGATGGGATTAGTTCTAGTCATTTTTCCACCCATGTTGATGGGATTAGCTCTAATCATTTTGTGATAATTTTGCAAAAGGAGCCAAAACTCGGTTTATCCATTCTCTTTTTCTATTGTCTGTGGATCCTCAAGATTTAACAAGTGAACTTTTGTTTCCTGCATTTCGAGTTGTAAAAACTACCAAATAAGTAAAACAAATGTATCAAATTGTAAAACTTCCCATTGGATAGGAAGTTCGCATTGGTGAAATGTTGTTCGTAGCATGCACGTGTTTGGATATTCTGATAAATGAGGAAACATATAGCAATAAGCAGGGTACTGTGATCAGAATATCATTAAAGCACAACCTTCTAAACTATAGCACAGATGTATTCAGCCCATCATCAATTCCTACAACAACAACAACAACAACAACAACATACCCAGTGTAATCCCACAAGTGGGGTCTGGGGAGGGTAGAGTGTACACAAACCTTATCCCTACCTTGTGAGGTAGAGAGGCATTTCCGGAAGACCCTCGGCTCAAGTGCAGCAAATCAAGAACAGTTATGAAAAAGAAAATACGGCAGTGAAGAAAACATGGCAACTAATAAACAGAGCAAAATTGATAAGCCTTAACTGCTGAGCTATGTTATTAAAAGAAGGTATAAAGAGAGATGACCTCCACATTAAATGAGAGCTAGGAACATTGTTCAGTGTTGCCTTTTGATCTTTGCTGATTATTCTGGATATCAAAAAGAGAGTGATCAGTGACCAAAGAATAAAGTAGAAGGGAAGAAAACACGGAGCAGTTTGAGGGTATGGTGACCTAATTAAGTCCCATTGGTATATGTTCTCACTGCACAGGTACTGTGTTGTAGCTTTCATTATTTGCTGTTTTTACTGTTTTTTGTATACTTCGATTGTGTTGACATCCCACAATAAATCTTTAGCTTCCGAATCAAAAGTGATTGATCATCAATGAGTGCTCTCTCTCTCTCTCTTTATGAACCAATAAGAGTTGCCTTTTAAGGATTCTGGTTCTTCAGGTTAATCAGAACGTGTATAGAATTGTAGGCGCCGAGTCAAGGCATCTCAGTACCTATAGTTCTTAAGTTTATGTTGTATCTCAGCACCTATAATTTCTTAAGTCTAGGTATCGCAGCATCTATATTTCTTATATAAAATTGTGAGTTTAGTTTAGTAACATGATGTTTATGGCCCAAGGAGGTGGATTTTATCTGGCATCAGGATTCAGGTGCCCTGCTGTATTTTTGAGCTGACATTCTATTAGCTTCAATTTTCTTTTGATCAGGACTCTGTTAGCTTCAGTTATTGCATCTTTAAGTAACTTGACCTTCGATTACTTGTTCTTACTGATTAGTGATTTCTTATCTTGCCTTCCATTCTTCTGTTAGGTGGTGGGCTCCTTCGAAGTTTGATCCAGTAAAGTCACCCATGCTTTTCTTTGAAAAGGGCAATCCTGTGGTGCCTCCAGTGTCTCCCGACAGTGGGCTTGATATGGTATTAAAGCATATGGTACTGTTCTATCCTACTCTTGTGCCATATTTATGACGGATGGACAAACTTCATTATAGATGTGCATATGACATGCCTTGTGGGAACATTATTCTTTATACTGATATGAATTCACATGTTCTCTTCAGCCCTGTTCGGAAACTATAATTTCAGTTGCCTGTATATGCCTCAGAAGTTTACATGTGCTTCTTCTCTAAGCTTCTTTGTGTGTTGTTTCTACTAGATATCTTATGTGGATAAAAGAATGCGACCTAGCACGACAGTGTTCATGCGAACCCAATCCCCAAGGCATTTTGAAGGAGGTGACTGGGACCAAGGTGGCTCTTGCCAGCGGTCACTGCCTCTCTCGCCTCAAGAGGTAACTCTCTCCATTTAAATAGTTTTAACTACTAAAAAGAAGAAAAGCTGTCCATTGGTTGCCAAGTGTTGGGTAACCTCTGTTATTGATGGCATACAGATTCTTTGCCCTCTTACCGTTATGCTTTTGTTGTGTTGTGTTCTGTTTTCCAGGTGGAGAAACTCTTTTCCCTTCAAAACAACGGCACAAATGTGGAGGTTCGCCTTGTGAACCAGCATCTGTACAGGGCCTTTGAAGGCACTAGATTTCATATGCTAGACATATCTCATATGAGTGAGTTTAGAGCCGATGCCCATCCGGCTACAGCAGGTGGGAAGAAACATGATGATTGCATGCACTGGTGCTTACCAGGACTTACAGATATCTGGAACGACTTGTTTGTAGCATATTTAAGCAATATCGAAGATAGGACCTAAAGTTATGACGATTTCATTCTTTATGTACAATTTCTTTCTGTTAATTTCTTATGTCATCTCTAATCCACCTCCATTTTTACCTCCAAACTCCATTTTGGCGTAAAAAATGGAGGAATTTTGCTCCAACTCAGCTGCAAATTTGCCTCCATTTTGGAGGGTGAACAGTGTCACTCCAGATTTGGAGTCACGTTATTCATCCACTCCATTACTATTCCCTATTATTTTATTATTATTTAATCCTTTTAATTTATCATATTAGATATACCTAATTATGTTTATGTAATATCTTTATAATATTAATTTTACATCTTAATTTGGCGTATAATTTTGATAAATTAATTTTTGTGCATATATTATTTTTATGTAAAAGTGAAAGTTAATTTTATTATAAGTTATAATTGTATAAAAAAATATATAACCATCACAAAAATGAAAGGTGCAAATAAAAAATATAAGATGTTGCTAAAATTGAAAAGTGAAAATTGAAAATACATTAAATAAAAGTACATTAAAATTGGAAATACATCAAATTAAAAATACATAAAAATTGAAACTATTGCAGGACTGTCATGTTTTTGGAGAAAAGAAGTGCTACATGATATGATAACAACATGTATCATACTCACAACATGATAATCGAGGATGAGTGTGATCTTAATGCACCAATTCAAGATGCTTGGGAAGGTCCAACTCAAACAGTATAAATGGTAGTAGATGAAAATCACCGATTTGAAGAATTTTTAGTCGACACAAAAAAATTAAGGACAAAGATGCTAATTTTGCACTTCGTAATGCATTAATAGATCATTTATGGGAGCATACTAGAGGTGGAAGTTGAATATTTAAGTAGTATTTAAACTAAATTTTACAATAATGTAATATGTATTGCATTATCTTGTATCTCAATGATTTCACTTTTATTTGAATTATCCGTTAATATGTATAATCTATAATATTTGCTTACAAATTATATTATTTAAAAATTTATGGGATAAAATAATTTTATTTTAAATGGTTATATAAGAAAGAAATATGAATTATATGGGATGAATATGTAAAAAAGAAAAAAAGATAGGATTTGTGTAATGAAAATAAGAAAATAAAATTTAAATAAAAGATAATAATATAATATCGAAGAGAGAAGAATATAAAAAGAAATATTCCTTTTTGGAGTAAAAAATGGAGCAATGGTTGGAGTTAGTTTACTCCATTTTGGAGTAAAAATTTGGAATAAACGGTTGGAGATGGCCTTACAATTTTCTTTCTTGAAGGCAATCTTGTTACAACTTGGTTGCATTCATTTCTCATCTATAATATTTAGTTAGCGACTGAATATTAAAATTCACAGAAAACAACTGCTAGCCCTTCCATCACCTGAAGGTAAATGTGTATTTGACACTTCACTAGTAAATGGCGAAAATTTGCCCATACTTAAGCTCTCTTTTTTTTTTTTTCCTTTTTTCTTATCTGATCAAGCTGGCTTACTGAAGTAATGGTCAAATCTGGCCACTGTCTAACATGGTTCCCGAAATCTAGAGATACCAACATGCCACCCTCCACGCCCTCAACCCCAACACCAAGCCCCCACCCTCCCATGTGCGCGAAACCCTGAAAAGAGAAAAAGTAGAAAGCGAAAACAGGATATGAGGGATTCAAAAAAAAAAAAAAAAAAAAAAAGGTTCAAACTACAATCTTGTTTCAGAGTTCGTAAAATTACCCGCTAATAGCGTCGATTAACTGAACCTTTTATCAGTCATATTATCCTCTTTTAACAGGTTTGTGGAAATTCAAGAAGGTTCATGACACAAAGTGTTAGTCTTTCCATGTTAATAATTTGAGGTTACTTTGCTCTTGCACCTCATGACTTTTCTGTCCACAAGGCACTAATTTAATCTTTGCTTTTGCGTATATGCAGTTTAATTACAATGAATTTTCAAAGTCTACAGCGTGATTTTGGCATGTCCTTAAATTGTGGTTCATACATTGAAAAGTAATTTTATTTTACTTTGTCTAGAAACCTAGAATTACTCCCATAATTGCGCGCTCAAAGAGTTGAGAATCCACATTTTATTTTTGAATTAATTCATGTCAAACCGCATAATAGCAGTGCATAAGAAAAGTAAGTACTTGAGCTATTATATACACCAAAAGTTAAAAGAATTTAGTTCAACTAGTTGCAAGAATTACCTCCCAATTCTGATTTACAAATTCACGCTTACTATATACACGTACAAGTTGATTTTAAAGTAATCTTGTACATAAAATTATTTGCCATTGTTTAATTACTAAAAGTTCTTTTGATGCTAAAACCATGGGCTATTAGCAAAATATTTTTTAACAACCAAAGAAAGAAGCAAATAAATAATAATAATAATAATCACCATCATCATAATAATACTAAAAGAGCTCTTAGCATGTCTCTCTCAGTTAAAAAAGTTTTCCTATTCGCTTATCAAATAAAACATAGCGATAGCTTGGTATATTAGGCATGTGAACCTCTATCTTTGTCAATTTGTCAAGTCATGCTGAACGTTAGACACAATTTTTAATCCTACACTCTCATTTTTCTACGTTGCTAATTTTGTCACTTTTTCTCAAATGCCAATATTCACGGGCTAACCATAAACTACTTGTTTTTCAGCAAAATTTTCTCCTTTTTTGTCAAGAAGTGCCTATAAATACCAAGCCATCTCACTTTTCCAAATCAACAAACACAATCACCTTCTCCATTTCCCTCAAATTTGCCTCAAAAAAAGCAAAGAAAAAGGAAATGGAGATCTCAAAGCTTTCAACAACCCTTGTTGTGCTCATGGCCTTAGCCATGGCTCATTCTTCATTGGCCCAAAATTTGCCGAAAGATATCGTTATGGTCCACAACAAGGCCCGTGCTGAAGTTGGTGCCCCACTCCCACCACTGAAATGGAACGAAACACTTGCAAAATATGCTCACGATTATTCCTCCACTAGATTAGCTGAATGTACATTGGTACATTCAGATTCACCCTATGGTGAAAATCTTGCCATGGGCTACGGTGAATTTTCGGCCGTTGAAGCCGTTAACTTGTGGGTAGGAGAGAAACCTAACTACGATTATGCCACAAACTCTTGCAAGCAAGGGATGTGCGGACATTATACTCAGGTGGTCTGGAAAAACACACTTCAAGTTGGATGTGCAAGGTTGAAATGCGATAATGGTGAAGCGTGGTTTGTGTCATGCAACTATTATCCCCCTGGCAATTACATTGGGGAGAAACCTTATTGATTTATAATAATTAAGATGCATGGTTTCAAAATTACTTTTTAATTACTTTCATCTCATGCAAGTATATATGTAAGGTTCCAATTCTCCACATGTAATAGGGCAAGTTGTCCTACTGTGATCATCAATCCGTTTCGTGAAAAACAAAATGGAATATTTTAATTTTAAAGACTCATGTTGGATGAAGTGTTTTGAGTATATTCTTTATGATCATCAGAGTATATTCTTTATGATCATCAGCTTACATTTGCTCTTCAATATTTTCTTAGAAATTTCAATATCTTTGAGATATCATGAAGATCTACTAGATAACTTTATTCTTGTTCCGTTCTGATGAGGGTTAAATCTCGTGGATGTCAAATACTATAAACTTGTAACTAAGATGGATTGATACATATATATGGGTAACTTACAAAGTTATTTGGACGGTTAATTAATGAGCAGGTTCGATTGAATATGGGGACGTAATTCATCACGTCTTGGTTGTGCTAGCAATGGGTGGGTTTTCATAACTTGCAATGAAGATCCACCAGGTAAGAGTCCGGAATCAAAATGACCCCAAAAAAATCATTTTGAACCAAAATGGCTCAACAAAAAAAAAGTTACAAAACTACCTTTAGTGCAGTAATTTACCGCACTAAAGTAGTTCACGGAGACGGAGCTGTTAACTGCTTTAGCGCAGTATTTTACTGCGTTATAGAAGCAGTTAAAAAAAAAATTCTATAACGCAGTAAAATACTGCGTTATAGAAACAGTACAAAAAAAAATAAAATTGGCCAACTTTATTTTTTGCAACACTTAGTTTTTTTTCCATACTTTGACCAACGATTAGTCGTGTGTCAAGACTCCGAAACGTCAATATTTTATATAGAACCTGATATTTTTTTCTGCGTACAATAATATAGGCTCAATACATCAAGGATACGTAAACGTTCGGATCGTCATTTTAGGGGTTGAAAAGGTGCCCGAAGTAAGTTTTATTTGTAAACTTTAGGTTTAAGTGTTCTATATACATAGACGTCCATTTTTGTTTGAAGACTTGTTGTCGTTAGCTTAAGATTTTTTATTTTTAGGGTTTAGATTTATTGAAAATAAAGCCGTTGCCAAAAGGTTTTTAATTGCTTTAGCGCAGTATTTTACTGCGCTAAAGATTTTTTTTTGTTTGTATAGCGCAGTAAAATAGCAAGCACTAAAAAAACAATTGGCAATTTTTTTTTTTTGCAACACTTAGTGTGTTTTTTCATACTTTGACCAACGATTAGTCGTGTGTCAAGACTCCGAAACGTCAATATTTTATATAGAACCTGATATTTTTTTCTGCGTACAATAATGTAGGCTCAATACATCAAGGATACGTATATGTTCGGATCGTTATTTTAAGGGTTGAAAAGGTGCCCGAAGTAAGTTTTGTTTGGAAAAACTTAGTGTTTGACTGTAAGGTTATTTTAGTCAACTTTATATGTCGAGAAAATTAGTCAGCTTTATTTTCAAAAATTGAAACCGCAGAAGTGAAATGACATTCACAGCTACATTACCCCGGGATTTTTACGTTGAAATCTATTGCGTATCATCATCTTATAAGTAAATAAAACTGAAAATTTCAGGCCAATTTGGGAGAAAATTGAAATTGAATGGGATAAAAGGTGTTTTTTTAAAAAAATCGGCTCAGCCAAACCGCCTTACGGCCGTTTGTTCGCATAGATCTTGAAAAAATACACAAGTTCAAAAAAAGAAAAAACGCGTAAAACGGACATCCGAGCGCAAAGTTATGACCATCTAAAGTTTGACCACTTTACAACTAGTTTTTCTCCCTATATTTTTTAGAATTATATTTATATTAAAAGTAAAGTTATGTCTTGATTAAAAAATAACACGCTTAAATCAAAACCTTAAAAAATAAAATACTTAAACCTTAAACAAAACTTACTTCGGGTACCCTTTCAACCCCTAAAACTATGATCCGAACGTTTACGTATCCTTGATGTATTGAGCCTACATTATTGTACGCAGAAAAAAATATCAGGTTCTATATAAAATATTGACGTTTCGGAGTCTTGACACACGACTAATCGTTGGTCAAAGTATGGAAAAAACACTAAGCGCTGCAAAGAAAAGATTTATTAAAATAAGATGTTGCGATCTTTTTATGGGAAAAAACACTAAGTTCCTTAAGTGTGTTATTTTTTAATGCGTAACTTTCTTTCGAATATGTTGCAAAAAAAAAAATCGCGTAAATCGGACGTGTGAGCGCAAAAAACCGTGTATATTCGAAATAACAGACTTAAATCTAAACCCTAAAAATAAAAAACTTTAAGCTAATGACAACAAGTCTTCAAACAAAAATGGACGTCTATATATATAGAATACTTAAACCTAAAGTTTACAAACAAAACTTACTTCGGGCACCTTTTCAACCCCTAAAATGATGATCTGAACGTTTACGTATCCTTGATGTATTGAGCCTACATTATTGTACGCAGAAAAAAATATCAGGTTCTATATAAAATATTGACGTTTCGGAGTCTTGACACACGACTAATCATTGGTCAAAGTATGAAAAAAAACACTAAGTGTCGCAAAAAATAAAGTTGGCCAATTTTAGGTGGCACCAGCGAGATCCAGCTGCTTCTGCTCGCCGCTGGCGCACCTCTCCTAACCCAATGCCCCTTCCCCTTTCACCTCTAGGAAAAACTTTTTTTTTTGGTACTCTTTCTATAACACAGTATTTTACTGTGTTATAGAATTTTTTTTTAACTGCTTCTATAACGCAGTAAAATACTGTGCTAAAGCAGTTAACGGCTCCGTCTCTGTGAACTGCTTTACCGCAGTAAATTACTGCGCTAAAAGTAGTTTTGTAACTTTTTGTTTTGTTAGGGTATTTTGATTCAAAGTGATTTTTTTGGGGGCATTTTAGTTCCGGACTCCACCAGGTAATGTTAAAGGAGAACTTCCGTATTGATCGATCTTGAAGAGCTAGCAACCCTTCGATCGATTCCAAATTGGAACTACCAACTGATATTTAATAAATTTTCGTACGTCACCACAAATCATGATCACGTACGGCATTAACGGCGAAAACTCGCCGTATGCTACGCAATGGCAAGATTTTCGCCATAGGGTCGATCCTTCTAGATGTTATAATTATGCATTCAGCTAATTTTGTGGGGGAACGGATCCCCTCCAGTACAAAATCAATAATAAAGATGGGGCGGAGCTATCCTTCCCCGAGGGGCGTCAAGTAGTACCCCCTTCGCCGCAAAATTACATTGTATATATTGGTCAAATTTTGATTTTATGGATATATATGCCATTGTTGATACTTGATACCCCTTGATACAAGTTAAAGCTTTAGCGTAGAAGTTAAAGGGTTGTAATAATTCCCTAAGGCCACGAGTTTGATCCTTAATTGCTTGCGACACAGTTATAATTTTTTGACACCCTTAATGAAAATTATGGCTCCTGCAAAGATCAATACACCGTTAGATACTTGCCAAGCATCCAAGAAAGAAGTGAAGGCTGAGATTCAGTTATTGATAAAAGACTAACAAAAATAGACATATTTTAGCGCCAAAGAGGTCTCCAACGGGTCTCCTAATAACATTAAACAATGTTAATTTTTTTTTTAAAGTTAAATGTTTCTGCTAAATAAATACACTAAAAAATAAGCTATTAGATTTAATGATGTTTTAAGTCAATTTTTCTTGTTGAATTTTGTTTTTGTCTTTGAGATGGTGGCTATATATTTTTTGAAAATTGCCGTAGTATTTTTTGAACATACAGAATGCACTTTTTCTAATTTTATGAATACTTATTAAACTTAAAAAAGCATTACATTATTTATGTAGGCGGCAACCATGTTGTTCCATTTTAATGGTGGGAAGGGACAAATTTCATTTTTTTTTTTTGCGGATTGTCCTTCTTTTGGGTGGTCTTTAATTTCCCCCCCTCAAATTACTGATTTTTAATTTTTGTCATTCGCTTAAAAAGGTGATCGAAAATACCCCAAGTTTCTGGGTTCGAATCCCCCTCAGCCAAAAAAAAATAAAAAATGCAAGGCAAGCCTTTGCAAAAAGTCTGCTGGAGACGGCAGTGTTTTGAGACATAACTAAAAGTTTGCCTTATAAGACAGACTTTTTGTAAAGCCTTGCCTTCTAATTTTTTTTTTTATGATTCAGCTGAGGTTCAAACCCAGAACCTCGGGATATTTTAGGCGAAGGATAAAAATTAAAGACCAACAATTTGAGGGACAAAAATTTAAAACTGTCCCCAACGAATGACAATCGTGCAAATTGTCCGACAAATTTTGGGCAAGTGAAGGGCCCTGGCTAAACCCGTGATTTGGTGCGAATGGCCCTTCTTTTAGGGTGGTCTTTAAATTTTGCCCCTCATATTTATAATCTTTAAATTTTGCCCTTTGACTAAAACCCATAGGTTCCAGGTTCGAACCCCCACACAGTACAAAAATTTTAAAAAAATTCGCAAGACAGAGTTTGAATTTCGCTATGCCCCCACCAGCAGAATTTTAGTTATGTTTAACCAAAAGTCTGCCGATGGGGGCAGACTTTGCCTTGAGGTATATAATTTTTTTTTCTTTTCAAGGTAAACTTTTAGTTATGCCTTAACTAAAAGTGTGCCCCATAAGACATAACTAAAAGTATGCCCCATAAGGCGGAACTTTTCCTTAAGGAATAACTAAAGTTATGCCGGACCCGACATAACTATAAGTTCCGCCTTATAAGGCAAACTTTATACCTTAAGAAAAAGTTCCGGCTTAAGGGCATACTTTTAGTTATGCCTTAACTAAAAGCCTGCCCCATAAGGCATAACTAAAAGTATGCCCCATAAGGTGGAACTTTTCCTTAAAGCATAACTAAAAGTTTGTCATATAAGGCAAAGTCTATGTCTTAAGGAAAAGTTATGCCTTATGGGGCATAATTTTAGTTATGTCTTATGGGGCATACTTTTAGTTATGTCTTAACTAAATTAAAGTCTGCCCATAAGGCATAACTTGGAAAAGACTTTTAGTTAAGGCTTAACTAAAAGTCTGTTCATAAGTATGCCGGACCCGGTATACACTTGTTAAGGAATAACCAAAGTTATCCTGGACCCGACATACTTATGCCAAGTCTGTCCATAAGGCATGAGTATGCCGGGTCCGGTATAACTTTGGTTATTCCTTAACAAGTGTATGCTGGGTCCGGCAGACACGTGACCCAAACCTTGCCTTGTGATTTTTTTTTTTAATTTATGCTTGAGCGGGGGTTCGAACCTAGAACCTTATGATTTCTGCGCGAAGCTCAGGATTGCAACGCGAAGAGCAAAAATTAAAGACCAGCAATATGGGGGGCAAAATTTAAAGACCACAAATATGAGGGGCAAAATTTAAAGATCACCCCAAAAGAAGGGCAATCCGCGCAAAAAAAAGCTTCATGACTATATATGTTACATTTTTTTGCGCGGATTGTCCTTCTTTTGGGGTGGTCTTTAAATTTTGTCCCTCATATTTGTGGTCTTTAAGTTTTTCCCTTTGCTTGGAAAGGTCGGTGAATACCCGAGGTTCTGGGTTCGAACCCCCGCTCAGGCATAAAATAAAAAAATAATTTCGCAAGGTAGGGCGATCCGGCATACACGCCTTAAGGAAAAACTAAAGTTGTGTCGGATCCAGCATAACTAAAAGTCTGCCCCATAAGGTAGAACTTTTCCTTAAGGTATAGTTTAGTTATGCCCTATGGGACAGACTTTTAGTTAAGGCATAACCAAAAGTATGCCCCATAAGGTAAAACTTTTCCTTAAGGTATAGACTTTGCCTCAAATTGAGGGACAAAAGTTAAAGATCGACCACCCCAAAAGAAGGGCGAATTGCCCTATATGTGAAGTAATTGCACGGTCTGTTTTTCAAATGGACTGGTCTTTAACTTTTGTCCTTCAAAATCGAACTTATGTCTAGGGAGACATAAGTTCTTTAAGAATGCTGTCATAACTTGTGGATATTATGATATATAAGTCTCTAGACATAAGTTCGATTTTGAATGACAAAAATTAAAGACCAGAACAGAATAGGGACAAAAGTGCAAATTACCCTATATGTGTACAAACATGTGAGATGGTTGAAGTTGAGCTAATGTCACATCAGGTTGACTGCAATACTATGTGACACCAGAATAAAAATTAATTAATTAATTAATTAATTCAACTAGGAACAATAAAACTTATCGAGTTAATAAAAAAAACTAATGATTTATGAGTTTAACTTAGTTGTATCCAACGTCAATGTAGAATTTTTAAACACTATTAAGCTACCTAAAAGATAATTACACTACTACAGCCTAAGAAACAATCCACAAAATGTGGGATTATAACATGAAAAATGAAATAAGTAATTATCAGTAGTGTTAAAATATAGACAATATTGCATTGTCAATATATATAATGATTATTAGAGTTGGTCAAGTATAATGATCACGGCAATAATAGTGTTCATCATATTGTTTTTTTTTCTTAGTGGCGGCTTTTGCTTCTTAAACGAATTAATAGTTGCATGATCTGACATTCTTTGAATTAAACAAGATAGTAATATAAACACTTTTCAAATATGCCTGATGATTGTGCTAATTAACAAGTAATCGTTGAATTCATTTTTTTTTAACAACTTGCAAACTTTTTAACTCAGCATTCTTCTCTATTTAAGCCCATCCATATTATACGTTGTTCTCATCAAAACCCAAAATGGGATTCTCCATTGGCTTAACAACATTAGTTGCTTGTTTCATCACAATTGCTATATTTCACTCATCTCAAGCTCAAAATTCTCCTCAAGATTATCTTAACCCTCACAATGCAGCTCGTAGACAAGTTGGTGTCGGCCCCATGACATAGGACAATAGGCTAGCGGCCTATGCCCAAAATTATGCCAATCAGAGAATTGGTGATTGTGGGATGATCCATTCTCATGGCCCTTATGGCGAAAACCTAGCCGCCGCCTTCCCTCAGCTCAACGCGGATCGTGCTGTGAAGATGTGGGTCGATGAGAAGCAATGATACGATTATAATCCAAATACTTGTGTACCGGGAAAAGTATGTGGACACTATACTCAGGTGGTCTGGCGTAACTCAGTACGTCTTGGTTGTGCTCGGGTTCGGTGCAACAACGGGTGGTATTTTATAACGTGCAATTATGATCCACCAGGTAATTACAGGGGACAACGTCCGTATGGTGATCTTGAAGAGCAACCGGCCTTCGATTCAAAGTTGGAACTTCCCACAGATGTCTAATGAGTTTACATGATCAAATCATGAATGAATAAAGCTTCTTCAATTGTTAAAGGAAAATAAAAACCAGTGCTATGCTATGCATGTGATGTTACCTTACGTAGTTGGATAATAATCTAATGGGTGTAGTTGTATTCTAAATTGTGAACAATATGGACCGTTTGGACCCTTGTATCTTCATGTTGGTTGATGAAATCAGTTTTGCTATACATGCAAAAGTTCCAGCAATTTGAGGGGCAAAATTTAAAGACCATCCCAAATTTTGACCAGGTCAAATACATTAAAAAATTCTTTTACTATTGGATCATTTAAATGAAAATCCACTAGAATAAGTGTTGTTAGTAATCTAAAAAATCTGCCGGCCAGAAATTCTTGCTACTGTATAACAGATTAAAAAGCATTGATATATATAGTTAAAAATAATTACACTAACAATGCGAATAAGTTAAATCTATTTTTCCTTATACTAACAAGACTGTTTCGTTACTTGTGCTATATATATTGCGTGCCTAAGCATTCATATCTTGATACGATATAATATTACTTAAGCTTTTGAAGAGGGGTTTTCTATAAATAAAAAATTAAAAAAGAGTTAAATAAACGACATGTAGTGGAAAGTTACTGTACCCATATTACTTGAGAATAGAAATAGGGCCTTTTACAGGACTACGCTTAGACGATGTATCCATTTATGAAATTCGCCTATTAAACGATTTTAGAACACGGTTTTATATGTTGTATACCTCCCCAGCTGTACAATTATGTGAGTTATATGCTTCGAAAGCATGCAATAATAAAAAAGGTTGAATCACCTTGTTGTATAATGTTATAACATGTGAATTGTATAATACGAAGGTATCCAACGTGTATACGTATGTATTAGATATTTTATTAATATTATTCTAAAAAGATAAAATTTATGATAGTTTTTAAATAATAACTCTGGATAATAATTTCTTATCGCGTGGATATTCACATTTCTGTTAATTTTCCCTAGACATTAATTAGTTTGATCAACTAGGGAGAACAATTTTAGACATAGGCTCAGGAAAAGATAGGCTCTAGAATGGAGAGAAACTCACCAAGAAAACCATATTAATCCTTGTGATAAAATTTGTTTAAAGGGTCAAAGTAGTACTCCTCGTCATCCTAAATCCTGGTGGTTCACCAGGTCTTTAATGGCGGCTTTTACGTTTCTGACCAAAAATAAAAAAATAAAAAAAAATGAAGTACCACTTTATGGAGGCTGCGCTTAACTATCAAAACTTAAAAAGGCTAAATTGCTAAAGGATCTTTCGGAAAATATTTTCTACAAAAATGACTTTCGTCATATTCCACATACACAGGTTAATTCCCATCAGTTGCCTGTATATGCCTCAGAAGTTTACATGTGCTTCTTCTCTAAGCTTCTTTGTGTGTTGTTTCTACTAGGTGACTGGGACCAAGGTGGCTCTTGCCAGCGGTCACAGCCTCTCTGACTTCAAGAGGTAACTCTCTCCATTTAAATAGTTTTAACTACTAAAAAGAAGAAAAGCTGTCCATTGTTTACCAAGTGTTGGACAACATCAGTTATTGATTGCATACACATAATCTTTACCCTCTTACTGTTATGCTTGTGTTCTGTTGTGTTCTGTTGTCCAGACGGAGGAACTCTTTTCCCTTCAAAACAACGGAACAAATGTGGAGGTTCTGTTAGGATTGAAAAAGTCTTCTATTCATAACCGGAACAGAATTACAATAAGAGGAGCAACTCTCACACTCAACTATTACAAAAAACCAATCCTAAACTGAATACCTATATCTCACTCAAGTGTTTTCCTTACTGTTTTTCTCTCTTGCTCTTGGTGATGCTACAAATGATAGAAGGCTACCCTATTTATAGGGATGAAATGAACCTATTGATGTCATTTGTGACTCAAGCAAGCACTTGACAATTTGCCAAATACAAGGAAGACGTTTTCTTCCTTAAAACAAGGAATATGTTTTCTTCCTCAAAACAAGAGAAATGTTTTCTTCCTTAAAATGAGGGAGATGTTTCCTTCCTCAAATTATGAGATGGACCCAACAAATCTCCCCCTCCAGTCCCATACACCTGAAGGAGGGTACACTAGCTTTTAGTTTGAGTGTATGCCGACAAGTTCTTTGCACAATTCGAACTTGTCTCTCGGTACCACCTTGGTCAGCATGTCTGCAGGGTTGTCGTTTGTGTTGATCTTGGAGAGCTTCAGTTCATGTTGCTCGACTGCTTCTCTCACTACAAAAAACGCGGCATTTAGCCACGCGAAAAATCGTGGCTAAAGGGCACCTAAACCGTGGCTACCAGTATCTCGCCACAGTAAGTTAGCCACGGTTACAAGCGTGCCCATCAGGGGTGTCGCTCGCGCATTAGCCACGGTTTTTGCGTCCGTGGTAACCTTTATTTGGCCACGGTTTATTTTATCTTTAGCCACGGTCCAACCATGGCTAAATTTTGCAGAAGAAAAATGAAAATATATTTGGAATTTTTAATTACCCACACGAGAACCGTGGCTAATTTAAGGGATAATGTAAGTAGTATACAAATTCAGTTATACTTTTTAGCCACGGTTGAACCGTGGCAAATGTGCTCAGTTTTTTTTTTTTTTTTTAAATAGAATTATTTCCCTACATTTTCCTGGTATCAATACATAATGATAAGCATTCACTAATACATTGGGCATAATACACAAGATCAAAGTTTCAATGTTCTACTTATCATATATCTCAAATTAAACATAAGTTTCAAGCGTTGAATAGACAAAAAAGCCACCACAATTACTAGTGTAATGGAAATACAAAAAGTTATGTACACTACATATTTAGTGGTTCAAAAACATACTATGCACAAAAGGCTAAGAAGAATCTAAGTTGAAACTAGGCAACTCACTACCAAATTTAGCTTGTAAAAACCTATGAAGAGTTGCCAAGTGATTCTCATTTTGCGCAAGCCGTTCCTTGGTCTCCACAAGTTGTTCCTTGGTATCCTCAAGTTTTTCTTTGGTCTGTTCATATCCAATGAGCTTCTCTTTCAAGGTTCCTACATGCTTCTCTAGGTCTTCAACACGTAGATGAGATATATTACTAGAACCACCAAGATTCGCATGACTAATTGAATGTTTAGGCATTCCAAAATCAGTCGAGGGGCAAATATTACCACCCAAACCACGCACACGACCAGAATGTTCAGCTCCATATACTTTTCCAATAGCATCATTAGGATGAGCCAATATCTTCAACGGAACACCTAAAGTGGCAGCATGTTCTTGATCTTGAGATAGATGCTCCGATATTTTATCCTACAAGGTAAAGAAAATAAATGAGATATTTCATACCAATGCTGCTAACATCCCAGGGGAAAAGAAAGCATTATCACTAAACTAGAAGTCCAACTACAAACTAGGAGAAAGCAAAGCAATTAATCATTTTGGTAATGGTTAACAAATAGATCAACATGTTAGGAGAATGGCCTAAAGACATGTACAAGCGGCAAAAGACACACTAAAAAATATAACGACATCATAATTGATTACTACAAGACCTTATTTAATATTTATGTCTTTATAATCATATTTGCAGATTGGGGATGTGGGTTGAATGTGATATCTTCAAGCTCAAATTGAAGACGTCCGAAATTACTACCAGCTCTACTCAGTTTTCCATGAATGACTAGCATATGCATGTCCAGCTAGAGTACAAGGCTGGGCATCAAAGGTGAAACAGGATAGAAGTGTGGGGTGTTCTGGACATTAGAGTTGTTAGAATCAGAGCCTTTTCCATCTGTCTTTGATGAATCTGCTGAATCTTTGTTCAAAGTGGGTCCCGAACATGTATTCCCCATCAAAAAATATCAACATAAACATAAGATATTGCTCAGAATCAAAATCCCAACTTTCCTCGAATCCCGATATCATCCAGGCTTGCTTTTAATTTGTTGATATAAGAAGCTGAGAAATCCTTCAATTTTTCCCTTGAATTGGGAACAACAATGAAAAATCCTTCAATTTTTCCCTTGAAATTCAACAAGAAGCTGAGAATGATGCAATGCTCAAACTGGCCCCCAGAAACCAAACCAGAAAATCAAAAATTGGGAAAGAAATGAGGTAACTTTTATTGTTTTGGTTTTTTGGGGGGGGGGGGGGGGGGGGGTGTTGGGAGGACTGAGAAGATGGCTAGGAAGAGAAAGATGTATAGATCAATTGGATGGTTTAAAAGGTGGATGGTTGATTGATGATTTGCACTGCAACTTTGTGCATGCATGTGTTTTGTGTATCTGATAATTAAGGTGGATGGTTGATTAATGATACGCACTTGGCAATGGAATATGTCTTTGACAAACAGAGCAGAGGCATGAATGCATATGGGGAAAATGAATCATCATGCACAGATGGAACTTACATGAAAATATCAAAACTGCTTGCGCATGATTCTCTTCAGGGAATAAAATGCTTCACGTATAATATTATATTGTAACTGTACACTGAATGTTTTCTATATATATTGTAACTGTACACTGAATGTTTTCATAGAAATAGTAAGTATTAAGTTTGTATTGAATCCTATCAGATAGATGGCAAAAGTGTGGCTAAAACCCAAGGACAGACTGGTACTTAACATATTTTAACATTCTAGAGCCTAAAACACAGCTCATGCCTTAAGGACAACAAAAAAAAAGGACAAACACACTATACATTTAGCATGTCAAAATGCATAACTGGTGAGATAAAATAGTAGTTGCACCCAAAATCCTACTCCTCCTATTTTTCAAGTTCAGCACTCCACACTCACTTACTTAGTCAGCTATTGAGTTCAGGAGGGAAACCAGAGTTGATGCATTTTTTACACCATTAAGGACTTATAGTTGAGCACTAGAAGGTTCACAAACTCATTGTTCTCATCAGATACACATAATAAAGGGAAACAAATAAAGTCCATTTTTGAGAAAATTATCACCAGAAAACAACATTATAACTGAAATTTGAAAATGGATAAGTGTTTGGAACTTACAGCTATAATCTTCCCTTCTTCATTCACATAGTTGCCATTCTTTTTCAGTAAAGTTGACAAAATAACCTCACTTCAGCACACAGGCCTTCCATGTTTTTTCTCCTATCATTAATCAAGTATAGATTAAAAAACAAAGTAGCATGCAACACATTTTATTTGGTATAATAAAGTGATTTTCAAAACAAAATTCAAGGTAAAGAAACTTACCATTTGACGACCTCTCCTTGCATTGCTTTTGCTACCACCGGCATGCGGGACTTTAAGTGTACTTCGATTTCTTGTATTTTGTTCACTTTGTTTCTGCGATTCTCAAAGATCAATTTAATTAATTATATATATATATATATATATATATATATATATATATATATATATATTGATTTTATTGGACATGAATTAAGTGAGATAACTAGACTTTTATGAAAGAACAATTACCTTCATCTTCTCTTCTTGATAGTGATGCACAAAAGCAGCCCACTCAATAGAATCCACGTATTCCGGAGGATTAGCAAGTATCTCTTACTTACTTTTGTTAGGGTAGAAGGTTTTATTTCTTAATGTATATTTATAGGCCCTCCATCTATCGCGTAAAGTATGCATCACCCATTTAATTCCAACAGCATAATCAAACTCAAAATTCTCCTTCAAATGAATTTACATTCATGAACCAATATTTAATGAAAAAAGATATACTAATTGAACCTGAAAAAATTAAGATAGTTACCTCAATAAGCTGCCACTGTAGGCGATTTTTCGCGTCTGGCATTCTATCCCATCTCTCAACTGATATTGGACAAATTATTGACTTTTGTGAAAGTTTTCCAAGAAATCTAACAAGCAAGTTTGAACCATTATCACTTCCTTGTCCATCCCCGTTGAGTTCCACCATAATTTTTTTATTTTTTTCCAAGTTCCAAACTCGATCTGCTTGCATCTTTTGAGTTGTAATTTCTCGAGTAGAAATATCTATCATTTAACAAGCAATCATCAACATTAATGAGAAAGCGGAATTGCATTCTTATGTTTCCAGGAAAGTGGAATTCAATTCTTTTGTTAACAACAACATAAGATGAAGAGTTAGAGTCTTCATTTCACACACAAACACACATTCCATACCTAAACAAGAACAAGCAAACATAAAAACTTCCAAGATATAACAGTTTTAAACAACCAATCAAACTCCATTATTTCAATTCAACAATTGCATTAAGTTTATCTCTAACCTCTGATATTGACAAGTAAGGGCTCCTCTTTCTCTTTCTGCTGTGAGTTAGCTTCATTAGAGCTTGAAGAGGAATTTAAGTTGTCATCACTGAGTGTAGGGGTTTCTATGTTCTCATTCTCATGTTGGGCATCAAGTTGATCACCACTAATTTGTTGCTGCAGATTTTGAGAAGTTGGGCTATTATTATCAGCTTGCTGTCCTCTTAGACTTTCCAACAGTGCTTGAGCTGAATTCTTGCGTTTTCTTTTCATGGTCTCCTAGAATATGATAGTTTTCATGCAGAGGTTACTTTAAAGGATACAAAACTTTAAGTTACTTAAATCTATTGAAAAGAGGGAGAAGACAACACTACAAGGACAACTAGAATAAACTGAAACAAGCCAAGTAGATTAACAGGTCCTAGTTCTATTTCCATGACACAATTTTGTGTGAAGATAATTTCACCAATTAAAACTAGTTTCCTTAGTATGCAACTTGATGAGCTTAGAGAAATTTCAAACTAAATGTGTCAAATCCTTGCGCAAATACAGAGCATAAATGGGTGTGACTATCACTGTATTAAACCAATATCAATACTAACTAGGGAGTGACCAGCAAAGGAAGCTACTAGCACTTGAGAAGACTCACCAGATGTTTTAACCAAAGAAGAAAAGCTAGCTTTTTAACAGTGACTCACCCCTGATGAGCCTTTATAAGCACCTCTTACCCGCACAACAAGGAAAAGAAAAAAACTTCATCAAACTTTACAACACCTATTTCTATTAACACAAATTAAAATCTAGAAATCACTAATCTGCATCCCTCAACAACCAAAAAAAGAACAAAAAGAGAGAAGGAAAAACAATTCATTCATGGTAATGTTTGCCTTCTTCTTCTATACAATACAAAATAATTGAGTTTAAGTGAACAACTAACATCAATAGCTCAATTTTAATCTTTATATCCTTATTTTATGTTTATCCTTATTTTATGTTTATCAGTTTGCCAGCTAAATAAAAATACACGAGGTAAATTGCTGGAAAATATTGATTCTCAAAAAAGATCAAAACTTTCTAATGAAATCTTGAATTTTGATTTCCAAAAGTATAAATATTTCATCTTCCATAAACCAAACGGTACAAATTTCAAAATATTTCATCTTCCAGAAACCAAACGGTACAAGCATCGCATAGCACTTACTCAAAGTTCAGCAAAGACTCAGTAGCTAATATAAATCTGTGATCGAATAGTCGAATAGCTTCTTCTAATTATCTCATACCATAATAAAGTCACACTTTCTCAACTCACTTCTCAAACAGTTTCAACATAGGCTACACTTGCCTATAGTTTAAATCCATTGAAATTGAGTTATGAAAACAGAGTTACACTTAATCCATAGTTGGTGTTACATATAGATGCTTCGCTCCCAGTAGTGGTAGTTTTATTAATCAAAAATCACAAAAGCAATTCCACACACAAAAGTACCTCAAAGTAAAACTCACGAACACAAGCGACCAAAGCCAAATTTCTTTCATGCATAGGGAATTTCTTTCCAAAATTGTTCCTTTCCCTAAAAACTTTCAGATTTTGCACAAAAAGAAACCCTAAAAGGAACCCATTGAAGATTGAACAAAAAAATTTACCACTTTCAAACATTTGTTACCTGGAAGAAGCGATTCTACAATTTTCCTACTATTCGAAGTTATGCACGGTGAATCAGTTGAATTTTCATGAAGCAATCGAATGATTTTGGTGGAGTACGAATTTTGGGTGAAGTTTTTGGGTGGAAAGAGATTTTGTTGAAAGAGAAAACTAATAAACACCAAAAGAAAAATAAATGGGGGAAAATGAAAATAAAGGGTGGGAGTGAAATTTAGTACCCGCCTTATTTTCCCACGAAATTTTGCCATCGGTTCTAACACCGTAGAAAATTTATCATTTTTTGGTTAGTTTTGCCACGGTTTTTGGAACCGTGGCTAAAAAACCGTGGCTAAAAGGCGCTTTTTTGGTAGTGTCTGAGCCAGTGATATCGAACGTCAATATGTTTTGTGCGTGAGTGGTACCTCGAGTTTTTGCTGAGATCCATAGCGCTTTGACTATCATAATGAACTGTGTATTCTTCTTGTCGAAAACTCAGTTCTTGAAGGAAACATTTCAGCCACATAAGCTCCTTCCTAGCTTCAAATGCGGCAATGTATTCAGCTTCTGTGGTTGATAGTGCTACACACTTTTGTAACTTGGATTGCCATGACACAGCTCCCCCTGCAAATGTGAATATATAACTCGAAGTTGATTTCCTGCTATCATAATCTCCTGCCATGTCAGCATCAGTGTAACCT
The DNA here is from genome assembly GCF_019175385.1 of Lycium barbarum. NCBI lineage: Eukaryota > Viridiplantae > Streptophyta > Magnoliopsida > Solanales > Solanaceae > Lycium > Lycium barbarum. The sequence continues at coordinate 129,451,579 of NC_083342.1, forward strand.
TCCAAAATCGGCTTAGCTCCCCCATAGCACAAACATAGTCTGGATGTACCCTTCAGGTACCGTAGTATCCACTTGACAGCTTCCCAATGTTTTATTCTTGGATTTGATAAGTATCTGCTCACAACACCGACAGTATGAGCAATGTATGGCCTTGTGCACACCATTGCATACATCAAACTTCCAACTGCTGAAGAGTAGGGCACTGCTTTCATCTTCTTCTTTTCTTCTTCGGAAGAGGGACAACTTTCCTTGCTCAACTTGATGTGATTTGCTAGTGGAGTACCAATAAGCTTGGTATTTTTCATGTTGAACCTTTTGATCACGCGTTCAACGTATTCCTCTTGTGACAAGAACAATTTCTTTGCCTTTCGATCACGAATGATTTTCATGCCCAAGATATGTTGTGCAGGGCCTAAGTCTTTCATATCAAAGAACTTAGACAAATCTTTCTTCAAGTTGTTGATCATAGTTGCATCCTGGCCTACTATCAGCATATCATCCACATAAAGCAGAAGGATGATAAATTTTCCATCGGGGAACTTCTTCAAGTACACACAATGATCTGCAGTTGTTCTTTTGTATTGATGTTTCAGCATGAATGAGTCTAACTTTTTGTACCATTGCCTTGGGGCTTGTTTGAGACCGTAGAGACTCTTCCTTAACTTGCAAACGAGATGCTCTTTCTTTGGGATTCGGAAACCATCGGGCTGCTCCATGTATATTTCTTCCTCCAAATCACCATGCAGAAAAGCTGTTTTTACGTCCATCTGCTCAAGTTCAAGATCCATAATTACCACCAATCCGAGAACCACTCGGATAGACATCATCTTCACAACCGGCGAAAAAATCTCATCAAAGTCGATTCCTTCCTTCTGTTGGAAACCTTTGACTACGAGCCTTGCCTTATACTTCACGATATTTCCGCTAGCATCTTTCTTAAGCTTGAAGACCCATTTGTTCTTCAAGGCCTTCTTTCCCGGTGGAAGTTTCACCAACTCATATGTTTGATTCTTTTGTAAAGAATTCATTTCTTCCTCCATGGCCTGTCGCCAATTGGATTTTTCACGATGAAATTGAGCTTCTTGAAAGCTCTCTGGCTCCCCCTCGCTGGTAAGAAGGATCCATTCTGTTGGCGAGTATGACCTTTGAGGGATTAACCCTCGTGCAGAGCGTTGAACTTGATTATTTCCAGTTACGTCTTCGGGTGAAGGCTCCCTCTGCTCAAGAATTTCTTCGTTTTGATCATCATCAACATCTGTCGGATCAATGTTTTCTTGTTCATCATGGACATTATCATGAAGTTCCTCGTTGTTGAGAGGAATGTGTGGTGATTCAGGGACATCATCTGGAGCATGATAACTTCGTTGCTTATTGACTGTTGGAGCACACTCATGAAACTGGTTTTCATGGAACACGACGTCTCTATTTCGAATCACTTTCTTCATTTCGGGATCCCACAGCCTGTATCCGAACTCTTGATCTCCATAGCCGATAAAGATACACGGAGTTGATCTGAGATCAAGCTTCTGCCTCAACTCCTTAGATACATGCACAAATGCCTTGCACCCGAACACTTTCAAGTGAGAATATGAAATATCTTTCCCAGACCATATCTTTTCTGGAACTTCAAAGTTCAATGGGACTGAAGGTGACCTGTTTATAAGATAACAAGCTGTCAGAACAGCTTCGCCCCAGAATGGCTTTGGCAGTTTAGCCATACTGAGCATGCATCAGACTTTCTCAACAATAGTGCGGTTGATTCTTTCAGCTACACCATTATGTTGTGGTGTTCGTGGCACCGTTTTCTCATGTCTGATCCCATGTTCAGCACAATATGCAAAAAACTCCTGGGAAGTGTACTCGCCTCCATTGTCGGATTGGAGACATTTCAGCTGCTTTCCAGTCTCCCTTTCTACCATAGCATGGAATGTCTTGAAACGACCGAATACTTGATCCTTCGATTTGAGACAATAAGCCCAAACCTTCCGTGATGCGTCGTCGATGAATGTCACGAAGTATTTGCTACCACCAAGAGATTCTTCTTCAATGGGTCCACACACGTCAGAGTGGACAAGGCTCAACAACTCGGAACGATTCTTTCTGGTGGAACTGAAAGAAACTCTATGTTGTTTCCCCAATAAACAGTGATCATAGGGATCCAAAGTTACGTCTTTATCTATTGAGATGGCTTCTTTCTTTGCAAGAGTCGTCAATCCCTTCAGACTCATGTAGCCCAATCGTCTATGCCACAAGTTTGGCGATGTCTCTTCTTCAACTGCATTGAGATTCGGTCGATACAACTTTACATTGGTTTTGTAAAGAGTGCCACAAATATGTCCTCTAGCAATAACCATAGAGCCTTTGGACAACTTCCACGTACCATCCTTGAACATATTTCCATACCCCTATCGATCCAGAGCTACTCTTGAAATCAGATTCAATCTCAGATCCGGAACATGACGAAACTCTTTTAACACAAGTGAGCTTCCATTACTAGTTTTTATGTGCACATCACCAATGCCAACAATGCTCGAGAAACTAGTGTTGCCCATCTTCACAACACCATGGTCTCCAGACTTATAAGTACTGAACAAATCCCGGTGTGGAGTGGCATGGAATGATGCAGCAGTATCAATCACCCACTCAATATCATTTGTGCCCACGTGTAGGCATGCTTCCTCTCCGCATGTAACAAGTGCAATGTCTGGTGACACGGTGACCATGGTCTCACCATCTTCCTTGCTCGAACTCTGGTTAGTTTGAGGCTGCTCCCGTTTAAGCTTTCGACACTCCACCTTCTTGTGGCCATAGTTGCCACAATAGTTACAATAGCCCTCGAACCAAGTGTTGGTATCGACGGACTTTCCCCGCTCTCGTGATCTCCCTCGAACTTGAGATCTTCCTCTACTTTGACCTCGACCTCTACCTTTGCCTCGGCCTCTTCCTCTACCTCCGCTTCTACCTCCGTTGCGTCCACTATTTTCAGAAACAAGGGCATATGATTGATCTACCCCGGCTTCTTTTCTTCGCGATTCCTCGTTTATTAAGGCGTCCGTGACCATCTGCATGGTCACCTTACCATTGGGGGCGGAATTACTGAGAGTGACGACAAGAGTCTCCCAGCTATCAGGTAGAGAACTTAGGAGAAAGATTGCTTGCTCCTCATCTTTGAGAACCCATTCGGCTGCACTTAGCTGGTTCACGAGATCTTGGAACTGACTTGTGTGTTCTGTGACAGAGGTACCGCTACGTAGCTTGTAATTTACCAATCGCCTCATCAACAATGTTTTATTTCGAGCCGTTTTTGCTTGGTACATGCTCCCAAGCTTTTCCCAAAGTTTGTAAGCACTCGTTTCCTACGCGATATGATGGAATACACTATGGTCAATCCACTGTCGAATTTGTGCGACAGTTTTCCTATTCATTCTTGCCCATTCTTCGTCTGTCTTCTTGTCGGGTTTGGCACCTTTATTTTCGAGTGGCTCGGCTAAATCCTTCAAATTTAACAAGTCCTCCATACGAGGTTTCCACATGTTATAATTTGAGGATGTTAGCGGAATCATGGTATTCGATGATGATTTCTCCATGACAAAGTGCACTTAATCTGCTTGTATTGGACTGTGGAAGCAGAATCAGGAAAAACGGGACTCACGGTTGAATCCGGAATGGTCGAAAACCTAGGGGACCGGTCTGACCAATCTAAAAACCGGGCAAAAACAGAGTGAACCGGGCTGCACTAATTCAAACCGAACCGGGCCGGTTTAACCACTGGCTGGTTGAAAGAGTCAACAAAAGAATGATGTGGCAATTGGACTTTGACCAGATCTGGTTTTGGTCAAATGGGTTAGTCGGATCGGTTTTCTCCGGTCGTCTTCTCCGGCGAGCTGGTGGCCGGAAGGTGGCGGAGCGGCGGCGACGATGGTGGACAGAGAAACTTTGACTGGACTTTTGGAGGCCTTCTGGTGGTCGAAAAATTCCGAAAAATATATATTCGGAATCCTCGGAACGAGATCTTTCTAATGGTATACTCAGAGTACAATTTTGGGATAAAAAATTTTTGACTGAAAATTTTACGAAACTGTAAAAGATTGGCCTGGAAGATTAACCAAGCTCTGATACCACTTGTTAGGATTGGAAAAGTCTTCTATTCATAACCGGAACAGAATTACAATAGGAGGAGCAACTCTCACACTCAACTATTACAAAAAACCAATCCTAAACTGAATACCTATATCTCACTCAAGTGTTTTCCTTACTGTTTTTCTCTCTTGCTCTTGGTGATGCTACAAATGATAGAAGGCTTCCCTATTTATAGGGATGAAATGAACCTATTGATGTCATTTGTGACTCAAGCAAGCACTTGACAATTTGCCAAATACAAGGAAGATGTTTTCTTCCTTAAAACAAGGAATATGTTTTCTTCCTCAAAACAAGAGAAATGTTTTCTTCCTTGTTTTCTTCCTTAAAATGAGGGAGATGTTTCTTTCCTCAAATTATGGGATGGACCCAACAGGTTCGCCTTGTGATTTGTGAACCAGCATCTGTACAGGGCCTTTGAAGGCACTAGATTTCATATGCTAGACATATCTCATATGAGTGAGTTTAGAGCCGATGCCCATCCGGCTATAGAAGGTGGGAAGAAACCTGATGATTGCATGCACTGGTGTTTACCAGCAGAGGCGGATCTAGAATTTAAATTTTAGGGGTTCAACATCTTAAATTTTTAGCACTAAACCATTATATCCTTATGGGTTGATATCTACTATTTATTGTAATTTTAGTAAATTTTTACACATAAATTTATAACCCGCGTCAAAAGTTTGGGGTTCAATTGAACCCCAAGTTACAGAGCTCCATCCGCCTCTGCTTACCAGGACTTGCACATACCGGGAATGACTTGTTTGTAGCATATTTAAGTAATATCGAAGATAGGACCTAAGTTATGACGATTTCATTCTTTATGTACAATTTCTTTCTGTTAATTTCTTACAATTTTCTTTCTTGAAGGCAATCTTGTTACAACGTTGTATTCATTTCTCATCTATAATATTTAGTTAGCGACTGAATGTTAAAATTCGCAGAAAACAACTGCTAGCCCTTCCATCACCTGAAGGTAAATGTGTATTTGACACTTCACTAGTAAATGGCGAAAATTTGCCCAGGCTTATAGCTCTTTTTTTTTTCTTTATTTGATCAAGCTGGTTTACTGCAGTAATGGTCAAATCTGGCCATTGTCTAACATGGTTCCTGAAATCTAGACACACCAACACGCCACGCGCTCCCCCCCCCCCCCCCCCCCACCCTCCCATGCGCGCGAAACCCTAAAAAGAGAATGTAAAAAGGGAAAACAGAATATGAGAGGGATGAAAAAAAAAGGTTCAAATTAACTATAATCTTGTTTCAGAGTTCGTAAAATTATCCGCTAATAGCGTCGATTAACTGAACCTTTTTATCAGTCATATTATCCTCTTTTAACAGGTTTGTGAAAATTCAAGAAGGTTCACGACACAAAGTAATAGTCTTTCCATTTCCATGTTAATAATTTGAGGTGACTTTACTCTTGCACCTGATGACTTTTCTGTCCACAAGGCATTAATTTAACTTTGCTTTTGCGTATATGCAGTTTAATTACAATGAATTTTCAAAGTCTACAGCGTGATTTTGGCATGTCCTTAAATTGTGGTTCATACATTGAAAAGTAATTTTATTTTACTTTGTCTAGAAACCTTGAATTACTCCCATAATTGCGCAGAGTTGAGAATCCACATTTTATTTTTGAATTAATTCATGTCAAAAGGCAAAGTAGCAGTGCATAAGAAAAGTAAGTACTTGAGCTATTATATACACCAAAAGTTAAAAGAATTGTTAACGAGTATTAGTTCAACTAGTTGCAAGAATTACCTCCTACTCTGATTAAGTTACTAATTCACGCTTACTATATACACGTACAAGTTGATTTTAAAGTAATCTTGTACATAAAATTATTTGCCATTGTTTAATTACTAAAAGTTCTTTCGATGCTAAAACCATGGGCTATTAGCAAAATATTTTTTTAACAAACAAACAAAGAAGCAAATAAATAATAATATTCATAATACTAAAAGGGCTCCTAGCATGTCTCTCTCATTTAAAAAAGTTTTTCTATTCGCTTATGAAATAAAACATAGTGATAGCTTGGTATATTAGGCTTGTGAAGTGATAGCTTGGTATATTAGGCATGTGAGCCTCTATCTTTTTCAATTTGTCAAGTCATGCTGAACGTTAAACACAATTTTTAATCCTACACTCTCATTTTTCTACGGTACTAATTTTGTCACTTTTTCTCAAATGCCAACATTCACGGGCTAACCATAAACTACTTGTTTTTCAGCAAAATTTTCTCCTTTTTCGTCAAGAAGTGCCTATAAATACCAAGCCATCTCACTTTTCCAAATCAACAAACACAATCACCTTCTCCATTTCCCTCAAATTTGCCTCAAAAAAAGCAAAGAAAAGGAAATGGAGATCTCAAAGCTTTCAACAACCCTTGTTGTGATCATGGCCTTAGCCATGGCTCATTCTTCATTGGCCCAAAATTTGCCGAAAGATATCGTTATAGTCCACAACAAGGCCCGTGCTGAAGTTGGTGCCCCACTCCCACCGCTAAAATGGAACGAAACACTTGCAAAATATGCTCACGATTATTCCTCCACTAGATTAGCTGAATGCACATTGGTACATTCAGATTCACCCTATGGTGAAAATCTTGCCATGGGCTACGGTCAATTTTCGGCCGTTGAAGCCGTTAACTTGTGGGTAGGAGAGAAACCTAACTACGATTATGCCACAAACTCTTGCAAGCAAGGGATGTGTGGACATTATACTCAGGTGGTCTGGAAAAACACACTTCAAGTTGGATGTGCAAGGTTGAAATGCGATAATGGTGAGGCGTGGTTTGTATCATGCAACTATTATCCCCCTGGCAACTACATTGGCGAGAAACCTTATTGATTGATTTTAATTAAGATGCATGGTTTCAAAATTACTTCTTAATTACTTTCATCTCATGTAAGTATATATGTAAGGTTCCAATTCTCAACATGTAACAGGGCAAGTTGTCCTACTGTGATCATCAATCCGTTTCGTGAAAACCAAAATGGAATATTATAAAATTAAAGACTCATTTTGGATGAAGTGTTTTGGTATATTCTTTATGATCATCAGCTTACATTTTCTCTTTAATAATTTCTTAGAAATTTCAATATCTTTGAGATATCATGAAGATCTACTAGATAACTCTATTCTCGTTCCGTTCCGATGAGGGTTAAATCTCGTGGATGTCAAATACTATAGACTTGTAATTAAGATGGATTGATGTTGGGTTTAATTGATAGGTTGAATGGGAAATGGAGGAAAAAGAAGTGGAGGGAAAATGAGTTGTTTCCTCTTGCTTTATGAAATAAGCATGTGTCCCTCATAGGTGGTGGGAATAAAAGTTCTCCTACTTAAAAGTAGAAGCACTCCTTTTTGTTGCTAAAGGGTTATGAAGAGGATCTCCCCTCGCGTCGTTGCTTAGCTCAGCTTCGGATTGATAATCTTTTTGGACCAAATTTTCTTTAATTTTAATTATTTATTTAATTAATTAAAATATCCAGATCTGACCGGTTAGTGACCCAGATCCGCGTGTCTGACCCGTAACCTTTTCTTTTCCGGATTATTTTAAATTTCCCACCAGTTGTAACGGATTTTGTGAAAGGTTGCAAACCTTTTCCCAACCAGTGCATTAATGGCTATAAATTCCAGTTAATACTCAGATTATTACTTACGAATTTTCTTATATTCTCTATTCTTCTACTCTCTTAAAAGTTTTCTTCTGTGTGCTCTACTGCCGTTAAGTGGTTCGCCTGACATCGGAGTTTTTGGTACCAATACACCGGTGAGTGAAATCTTTCTATCCTCGGAGGATATATTCCACTTTCAACCGCGGGTACTTGAGGGGAATAATTTCCTTAAGGACACACTGTGCATTCAGTGGACTAGATTTTTGTTCCTTAAAATATTTTCATATACTCTTTCTGATTATTTTTCCAGATTCTATTTTACATTGATTTATACTTTATGATTTTGTAAAGTTACTGGTTTCTGAAAATTTTGCTAAGTTACTGTTTCATAATACAGATTGATAACAATCTTAAGGAAATTACTGTTGAAATATTTATATTAATCTGTTTTCTGTTTTGGAGACTAAAACCTTCTGATTTTCTACTCCGTTGGAATTTTTCTAGTCCAACTTGAAGAACATAAAAACTTCGTTGGATTATTAAAGTTCATAACAGTGACGTGTTTTGAAGAATATAAAAACTTCATCGTGAAACAGATTCTGAATCAATTTGAAAAAGATATGTCTTCTCTGTTTCATTTGCCATTTATTAAACAGTTTGTCAATTATTGACAGTGAAGAATGGAAACAGAAAGTGATGTTAATGCTCCTGATGGAACTGCGACTGTTGATACGACTGTTGGTACTACTGTTGGTGCGACTGTTGGGGCGACAAATGTTGCGTCGTCAAGTCGTCCAAATGCTGCACACGCGGTGGCACTGGCAGAGAAACCGGGGAAGTTTTCTGGTATCAACTTCTAGGCATGTAGAAGTTCACAAATGAAAATCCTCTTGTTACTGAAGAAGGAATGCCTGAAAACCAGCGCTTTATGATTACTGAGGCTTGGAAGCATGCAGATTTTTTGTGCAAAGGATACATCTTTAGTGCATTAGATGATGATCTATATAATGTCTACAGTTCTGCCAAAACTTCAAAAGAATTATTGCTTGCACTCGAAAAGAAGTATAAAACTGAAGATGCATGCTTGAAAAAATTCGTGATTGCCAAGTTTCTTGACTACAAAAATACAGATTGATAACAATTGATACATATATATGGGTAACTTACAAAGTTATTTGGACGGTTGGGGTCTCCTAATAACATTAAAGAATGTTAATTTTTTATAATTTTAAACGTTTCTGCTAAATAAATACACTAAACAATATGCTATTAGATTTAATGATGTTTTAAGTCATTTTTCTTGTTGAATTTTGTTTTTGTCTTTGAGATGGTGGCTATATATTTTTTGAAAATTGCCGCAGTATTTTTTGAACATACAGAATGCACTGTTTCTAATTTTATGAATAATTATTAAACTTATAAAAGCATTACATAATTTATTTATGTAGTAAAGAAAAAACAAATGGGTGGCAATAATAAGCTGCACCCATAATAATGGATTAACGAAGAAAATAGAGATGTTGCCAATACAATATGACAATATTATGGAGATGTTTTTCATTTTTTTCATTTTATATTTTATTACAAAAATTAAACTATAATCACGTTTTAAGAAAAATTCTATCTTTTTAAAATTATTACAACAAATGAATCTCAGCCTTCACTTCTTTCTTGGACACATGACAAGTATATAACACTGTATCGATCTTTAGTCTTTACTGGATGATTTAGTACCGGAGGGGATCAGTCCTCATTCCTTGGTAATGGTATAGGCGGCAGCCATATTGTTCCATTTTAATGGTGGGGGTGGAACAAATTTTGGGCAAGTGAAGGGCCCTTGGCTGAGACCATGCCTCTAGGCCCAAAGATAAAAGAAAGTTTTGGGCCTTTTGGGGGGGGGGGGGGGGGGGGGGGTTCTTCAATGTTTGTCCCTCAAATTGATGTTTTTTTTTTTTTTTTTTTTTTTTTTGGCTTAATGCATATGCGGTCTCCTAAACTTATCTCTTTTTTCTATTTTGGCACCTCAACTAAGTGTTATTCCTATTGAACGCCTGAACTTGACTTCAAGTGTGTCTATCAAACACAATCCGACCTACATAACATATATGGTGAGTTTCAATTTTTTCAGCCTTGTGCGTGAATGTTAATTGCATCCTACATGGAAAATTCAACCAATTAAAACACCCACCCATTTTAATTATACACATAAGATATTAAGTTTTAGTTATGAATTTTTAGTTTTCACTTTGGTTTCTTATTTTTTAGTTTTTGACTTTTTAGTTTTGGGTTTTAATTTTCCAGGTTTTGGTTTCTTATTTTTCAGTTTTAGTTTCCCATTTTGATTTCCTATTTTCCAGTTTTGTTATTTGGTTGGTTTAAGTGGTGTTATTCACTTGTATAACACAGTAGCACATGTCACGACCCAACCCCGTAGGCCGTGACTGGTGCCCTAATTGGGTACCCTGACATACCTATCCATATCGAATCACATCCAAATAGCATATGCGGCCATAAGTACTATATGCCGTCTCAAACCATATCAAACTGTATCAGACACATTTCAACGCAACCATGTGCGAACATATATATATATATATCAAAAAGCCGGCAAGGCTGTCAAATGTATCAAAAGCCGACAAGGCTATCAAATGGCGCAACGGCCCAAAACATAAACAAAGTGCACGCCGACAAGGCTGCCATAACGAGTAGAATCATATAAACACAACTGTACAGAAGCAGGCACACACACCCACAAATACGTCTACAGACCTCTAACAGACCAAACGAATCATATGGCGGGACAATGCCCCGCCGTACCCCTGAACGAATATACGTACATACATAGCGAACAAAAATATATACCAAAAGATATGCTCTGAAAGGAGAAGAGCACTCCAACAGCAAAAAGGGGGTGTCCTAAACCGGTGGATCACCAAACTGTGCGTCTGTACCTGCGGGCATGAAACGCAGCCCCCGAAGGAAGGGGGTCAGTACGAAATATGTACTGAGTATGCAAAGCAGAATGTACAGAAAGCAAATCTGAGATATAAACGAAATGGAATTATCAAACATAAGTGCAAATCCAACATATCAAAATTTGTTTACTTTCAAAAACATGTAAGTCATGCATCGGGTACAGAAGAATATGGTCGCCCACCCGTCGATGGCGCCATAACACAGCATAACACCAGAAAATCTCAAATCTCTGTATCCCTGTCACATATCACATCACAACATAACGCCATACACAGCATAACACCAAATATAGGTGGAACCCGACCCTCTTTTGCGAGTAGCTCGGTGAACCATAAACACAGCATAACTCCGGAGTATATCAAAATGCGCACGATAACGGAACCGGCCCGGGACTCGGCGAAAGGAATAACAAAATGCATGAATAGAGTCGTGAGTAGTCATATGCATAAAATCTTTATCATAACTTCAAACATAAGTAAAATGATCATATTTGAAATCGGGATAATGGTCATACCAAATTCTTTCAAAGATTCTCCGAATTACATAAAGGAAGGTCGCGGGACCCACGGACGGGTATCGACCCGAATCAGGCCCGCTTATGAAAAACATACTCATTATACATCATGCAAACTCTTATGGAAATGTTGGAACAATCCGAGCCTTTATGCGAAAGATATGGCATTAAAAAAAATTACAAGATTCATTAAAGTGAAACCTTTTTGTACAAAGTTTGGAAATCCCTTCTTTCAAAAAAACATAATGGTTCATTTTTCATCAAATCATACCTAAGAGTGCCAAGGAATATATATAGATCATATCATGCTCGGATTTCGGATTTGGAATTTCCTTAAGGCTCTAATCTAGCCTATGTGAAACTAAGGCATGCCAAGAAAAGAAGGTTGCTTTACATACCTCGTACGCACTCCAAGATAGCCAATCTAAAGTAAATCCCAATCTACGCCTCGGGCTCCCCAAGGTCTACAAATACGCCAACGAATATCCAATATTAATCATAGGCACTTAAGCAATTATTTATTCCAAACTATCACTAAATTCTACAGAAAATTCGGCAGCATTTCCCCTGTAAAAAGGCCATCCTGAGAATTTAACTCGCTCAAAATCAACAACAACAACCACAATAACCAACTTAGCAACATCGATAATCAATTCGAAAGACAAAATAACAATAGTAACTCTCTTTTACATCATTCAACAACTTCCCAACTATTCAATTCAACGGCTTACATTCAAGCCACGATATCGCTCACACATTCAATTATCAACCCGAATCCTTACTAACAATATTCAAGGGCATTCTAAACAGTTTACATAATTTTTCCAACAATCCAATAATTTTTCTCCAAGTTGGCCGAAAACAACCCCCTAAACCGAGAGCCCCACTGTGCCCACCTTCCGACTTTCAATTCATGTTTTGTATCACAATTCACAATATAACGATATCAATTCCATAAAATACACAAATTACATCAACGCACAATAACCCTCAAATCAGCCCACAAAATCTCAACATCAATCTTGAGTCATCCAACACTCAATTCCAAACAACATTTCGTAACGACGACAACTAAAACGCTAAGCGATATTAGTGTGTCCTTTGGCATATAGTATGACCCATATTCATCTACCATTACACAAGCATATAATGGTGATTCTTAGCCACCCTACACACTACAACAATTTAACATACTACAAGAATTAATTCATCAATCCAATACCACACAACACACACACACACTTCACACGGCCAACGCACCCATCACACACCCCACTTCCAACATACAATATTTCATGATTTCCATCCATATTAACATACTACAACATGAAATAAGAGTTCACAACACATAGAACAAGAGCAAAACTTACCTTTCTTCTTCAATACCACAAATGACTAGGGTTTGCAATTGGACACAATGAATGGTTAGATGATCCAAACAATACTTCCACGCTACTTAGGGACCTCAATATAGTGGGTTTACACCAAAGAAATAATTTTTGGAAGGCTTGAAATGATCTTGGCTTTTCTTCCCTCTTGGCCGTGAGCTCCTTGGTGAAGCTCTTCAATTTGGGGCTTTATTTTGCTATGTGAATAATGAAAGAAAGATGACTTGAAGTCATCTTTTAAGTCCCACTTAATATCTCTCTATTGTCTTTGGCCCACACAATGTGTTGGACCAATTAAAATTGGCCACACAATGTGTGGGACCAACTCCCCACTTACACGGCCACAAGACCTTTTTTTTTGGCTAAATTTTTAAATTCCAAATTTATGAATTGTGGTCCCAATTTTTCCTAAGTGTTCAATACCAACAATTTTATATATAACTTATAGCTCAAAATAAAATCAAATGGTCAAAAGTCCCGACTTCAATTCCCGGAATGGTCTTGGCCTTAAATTATCATAGTTACTCCGGGTTGTCCCAATGTATAAAAATACGGGACATAACAGCACACTACTTTCTATCTAATGTGTCTAATTAAAATGGGTGGGGTATTTTAATTGGTTGAATTTTCCACGTACGATGCGATTGACATTCACGTGCAAAACTAAAAAAAAAAAAAAACTCACCATATATGTTATGTAAGTCAGATTGTGTTTGATAAACACATTTGAGCCCAAGTTCAGGGGTTCAATAGGAATAATAATTAGTTGAGGTGCCAAAATGGAAAAAAGAGATAAGTTTAGGGGGCTGCATATGTATTAAGCCATTTTTTTTCCTTCGCCTAAAATACCCCAAAGTTCTGAATTCGAATCCCGGCTTAGTAAAAAAAAACAAATCATTTCACAAGGCAGAGTTCGTAGCAAAATTTGGCCTGTTCGGACAAAAGTTAGGCCTTAAGAATTCTAGCAGAGTAAAAAAAAAAAATTGCCTTGCAAAATTTCGCAAGGCAAACCTTTGTCTTAAGGGAGGATGTGCCTTAAAATTCTGTCTTATAAGGCTGAATTTTAAGGCAAATTCAGACAGACTTTTCGCGAAGCCTTGTCTTGCGTTTTTTTTTTTTTTGATTGAGCAGGAATTCGAACCCAGAAACTCAAGATATTTTTAGTCACTTTTTTAAGCGAAGAACAAAAATTAAAGACCAGCAATTTGAGGGACAAAAATTAAATACCAGCGCATTTGAAGGCCAATCCGTGCAAAAAAAAAAAATGTACATATATAGTCATGACTCATGAAGTCGCTCAGGCCTTGTGCTGATATTGCCAAGTAATTGCACGGTCTATCCTTCAAATGGACTAGTCTTTAATTCATGTTCTTCACATGAGCTAGTCTTTAATTTTTGTCATTCAAAATCGAATTTATATCTAGCATGACATAAGGTCTTTAAGGATGTTGTCATCCTTCAAATGGACTGGTCTTTAATTTATGTCCTTCAAATGAGCTGATCTTTAATTTTTATCCTTTAGAATTGAATTTATATCTAGCATGGCATAAATTCTTTAAGGATGCTGTCATAACGCGTGAATATTATGATGCATACGTCTCTAGACATAAGTTTGATTTTGAATGGCAAAAATTAAAGACCAACGCATTTGAAGGGAAAAAATTAAAGACCAACACAAAATAGGGACAAAAGTGCAAATTACCCTATATGTCAGCGAACATGTGAGATGTTTGAAGTTGAGCTAATCTCACATTAGGTTGACTGCAATACTATGTGACACCAGAATAAATATTAATTAATTAGTTCAACTAGGAACAACAAACTATGGAGGAATTGGCATCTTAGATCCTAATGTACACTTAAGTATTATTAATTTAATGGCGGCTTTCCCATTTCAGGAAAACTACCAGCATGGATACATTATTTTAAGGGGGCTGCGCTTAACTATAGATTATATAAATTTGCATTAATTTAAACAATAGCAAAGCTTGAAAAGGACAATTGCTCGAATATTTCTGCTACAACCATAACATATTAAAAACGTACATTCTATGAGCAAGATATCAAACATATTGAAGGACTTTTTTGATATTAGATTTTCTTCAAATCAAGAAAAAAGATTGTGTCAAAAGAGCAATGAGGAAACGCCGTTAATAAAAGAAACTAATGATTTATGAGTTTAACTTAGTTGTATCCATCGTCGATAATGTAGAATTTTTTTAACACTATTAAGTCACTTGAAAGATAATTACACTATTACAGCCTAAGAAACAATCCACAAAATGTGGGATTATAACATGAAAAATGAAATAAGCAATTCTCAGTAGGTTAAAATATAGATAATATTGCATTGTCAATGTATATAATGATTATTAGAGTTGGTCAAGTATAATGATCACTGCAATATTTTTTTCTTAGTGGCGGCTTTTGCTTCCTAAACCAATTAAATAGTTGCATGATCTGACATTCTTTGACTTAAACAAGATAGTAATTAATATAAACACTTTTCAAATATGCCTGATGATTGTTAATCGTCGAATTCATTTTTTTTTAACAACTTGCAACTTTTTAACTCAGCATTCTTCCCTATTTAAGCCCATCCATATTATACGTTGTTCTCATCAAAACTCAAAATGGGATTCTCCATTGGCTTAACAACATTAGTTGCTTGTTTCATCACATTTGCTATATTTCACTCATCTCAAGCTCAAAATTCTCCTCAAGATTATCTTCACCCTCACAATGCAGCTCGTAGACAAGTTGGTGTCGGCCCTATGACATGGGACAATAGGCTAGCGGCCTATGCCCAAAATTATGCCAATCAGAGAATTGGTGATTGTGGGATGATCCACTCTCATGGCCCTTACGGCGAAAACCTAGCCGCCGCCTTCCCTCAGCTCAACGCGGATCGTGCTGTGAAGATGTGGGTCGATGAGAAGCAATGGTACGATTATAATTCAAATACTTGTGTACCAGGAAAAGTGTGTGGACACTATACTCAGGTGGTCTGGCGTAACTCAGTACGTCTTGGTTGTGCTAGGGTTCGATGCAACAACGGGTGGTATTTTATAACGTGCAATTATGATCCACCAGGTAATTACAGGGGACAACGTCCGTATGGTGATCTTGAAGAGCAACCGGCCTTCGATTCAAAGTTGGAACTTCCCACAGATGTCTAATGAGTTTACATGATCAAATTATGAATGAATAAAGCTTCTTTAATTATTAAGGAAAATAAAATCCAGTGCTATGCTATGCATGTAATGTTTGCTATGCTATGCAGGTGATGTTATCTTACGTAGTTGGATAATAATCTAATGGTTGTTGTTGTATTCTAACTTGTGAACAATATGGACCGTTTGGACCCTTGTATCTTCATGTTGGTTGATGGAATCAGTTTATATATGAGTGTTTCATTTGTTGGTTTAAATTCAATATCAATATATTATACTAGTCGCGGAAGGCCCGTGCTAAGCCCGGGCCCAAACTCAAGATATAAAAGTAGTACGTAAATTTTATCAAATAGAAAGTATAATTTATGTTAGATTTGTCTACTATATAATTAATTTATTGTAATTGTAGGTTAAGTATATTTTATTGATAGGTTGTTATAATTATTAAGGTTTCTTGATCATATAATTGGATAAATTTTAAATTATTTATGAGGAAGCAAGTTTAGTAGGAAACTTAGCAAATATCAAAGGGACGCAAGTGATTCGATAAATATGATAGAGCATGATAATTACAACTGGACGAAGATCATTTAGTATTTTTATGATTTCGTGAGAATGCGATTTTTTTTATAGATAGAAATAGATATATTTTAATATTATTAAATTTTCACTCATTTAATTTATGTTTCGAGGCTTTATGCTAGTTAAATGTGAGTTTTAACCTTATTTTTAGATGAAATTCAAGTGACAACCTAAATTCATTAAAATAAGCCTCAAGAATCAATTTAGTTCTTCATATAATTAGTTTTTAGTTAATCAAAGAAGAGATAATGAATATAATTTGATTTTGAATTAGGCTGGTAATGCTACGTTCATCTTCAACATTATACAACACCATCCACTAATTTTTACTTTTTGTATTTGTAAGCACATGCAATCTCACTAAAGAAGCAACATGTTGAAGGTTTAAAATAATAAAGGAACATATGACGTGAGAAATGTTTAAATGTAAAGTAAGACCTAATAAATGCTTCAGTTGAAAAAAGAAAATTTGGCTCTAAATTTACCTAAATTTTACCCGTCTAAGGACAAATAATTTAAAAGGTACTTCCCCGGATTCATATTATATGGTGTTTTTAGCTTGGACACACTCTTTCAGAAATTACTCACCCCTAGAAAGTAAGAAATCTTTTGATTATATTAATCCTTAATTAAATACTATCAATTTACTACCATTTCTTGCTTTTGAAATTATTCACTTATCGAAATAAAGGTAAATTTGAAAAAATAATAATACATGCTTGATTATATAAATAATTAATTATTTTAAACTAAATATAAAAGTTAAAACAACATATAGTACAGATCAAAGGGAAAAACTAATAAGCAACAAAAAGAGATTTTTGAAACAATCACACAACGCATCAATTATAAAAGCCCACATGGAAGTGGTCTTCACTAATAATGAGAGCAAAAATAAGCAAATGAAATTATGCAAGGACAAATCAAAGCAGCCAGTGTAAAAATAAGCAAATGAAGTTATGCAAGGACAAAACATTTTTTTTTTTGTGTGTGGCTTGCCCTTCAAAGGCACTGGTCTTTAATTTTTGCCCCTCAAATTGTTGTTCTTTAATTTTTGCCCTTTGCCTAATACCCGGAGGTTCTGGGTTCGAACCCTAGCTCAGTACAAAAAAAAAAAACAGAAAAAAAAATCGCAAGGCAGAGGTTTGGATTCTGCCCGAGGCTTAATTTTGTTACAAAACTCTGCCTTACGATTTTTTTTTTAACTGAGTCGGAATCCGAACCGCAAACCTCATGGTATTAGACGAAGGGTAAAAATAAAGACCACCAATTTGAGGGCCAAAAATTAATAATCGTGCAAATGACCCCTCACATCCTCACTTATATTAAGTAGTAATTCTTGTTTTCCCTTTTTGTTGGCATTATGGGGTGTGTGTGTGGACTCTGGTAGTTTACTGCTTTCGGCCCAAATTCTGCTGTAGGAGGTACCTTTGACCAGGTTAAATACACTAAAGAATTCTTTTACTATGAAATCATTTAAATGAAAATCCATAAGAATAAGTGCTGTTAGTAATCTAAAAAATCTACCGGCCAGAATATTCTTGCTAGTGTTTAACAGATTAAAAGCATTGATATAATTAAAAATAATTACTCTAACAATGCGAATAAGTTAAATCTATTTTTCCTTATACTAACAAGACTCGTTCGTTACTTGTGCTATATGCGCGCCTAAGAATTCATATCTCGATACGAGATAATATTACTTGGGCTTTTAAAGAGGTGTTTTCTATAGATAAAAATTTAAAAGAGAGTTAAATAAACATGTAGTGGAAAGTTACTGTACCCATATTACTTGAGAATAGAAATAGGGCCTTTTACAGGACTACGCTTAGCCGATGTATCCATTTATGAAATTCGCCTATTAAGCGATTTTAGAACACGGTTTTATATGTTGTATACCTCCCAGTTGTACAATTATCTGAGTTATATGCTTCGAAAGCATGCAATAATAAAAAAGGTTGAATCACATTGTTGTATACTGTTATAACATATGAATTGTATAATACGAAGGTATACAATGTATATACGTATGTGTCAGATATTTTATTAATATTATTCTAAAAAGATAAAATCTATGATAGTTTTTAAATAATAATTCTGGATAATAATTTCTTATCGCGTGGATATTCACATTTTTGTTAATTTGCCCTAGACATTAATTAGTTTGATCAACTAGGAAGAACAATTTTAGATACAGGCTCAGGTAAAGCTAAGCTCTAGACTTAAAGTTTCAATTATTTCTGGTATAACTTATGGACCGTTTAGACCATTATCTAGAAATCTATTTCGACAAGTTGAAAATCTTACGAAAAAAGTTAGACAAAGGTCTAAAATTTTGTAAGTTATTGCGAATATTAGAAGACAAAATCTAATATATTTTGTTATAAGATTGAGCAATATATGAGCAGATAATAGACCCTGAAAAAGTAATTTCTTCATGAGCTATATTTACACAACTTTTAAAAATAGAGAAAATCTGGATAATGGCCTAAAAAGAAAATACTTTTGTAGATCAGCTAAGCAAAGAAGCAACTTGATCACCAGAAATCAGGAAGGTTGCAATTTTCAGTTAGAAAAATATATAATCGTGAGAACGATTATATTGTAAGAAATATTCTAAAATTGGAGTAATATAATATAGTATTCCTTCCTAATACAATAATTGCAGCCAATAATTACAAGATATATTTCTTTATTAGTACAATTGCGCAAATCTCAATATAAACATAATCAATTACACTAAAGTAATATTCTCTTCTTCTATATCGTTTAGTTGTTGTTTGCATAGCTAGCAGACCTACATGTAATCAGGGAAACTTATATAAATGTATCGTTCAGCCAACTACTTTACCAACATGATCGAAGTATACACTATCTATACACTTGGCTTATATATTGTGTATAGATATGCATCTTTAAAGTACATAAAGTATACACTTTGGTTGTATATGTTGTGTATAGGTATGTAAAATAGGTATATTAAGTATAAAATATACACTATGAAGGGGAGTCTTAGCGTAACTGTTAAAGTTGATGTGATATGACCGGAGGTCACGAGTTCGAGCTATGAAAACATCCTCTTACATAAATGCAGGGTAAGACTGCGTACAATAGACCCTTGCAGTCCGGTTCTCAGACCCCACGCAAAGCGAGAGTTCAGTACACCGGGCTATCCTAATATTATATATACACTATCTATACACTGTGTACACATTTTATAAACTATATAATTGTATGGTATTTGATTGTAATTTTCTCTTCAATCAATCTTGTCAACAATAGTGAATACTAACAAATCAAAAGAAACACTTAATTAAGCCATCCCCACATGTGTAGCTGTAAAGACCAATATGAAAGATTCTTCTTTGAGACTGCTAATGAAATGTACGATTTTAGAAAACGAGTGAATAGGCATGTTGCCTTTTTGAGTGGCTAAAACCCTCCATATTAGATAAAAGGGGACACAAACATATATACTCCACATACAACACTGATGGTGACCTCGTACCTGATAGCGAATATATACGCTCCATATAACACCGATGGAGACCTCGTACTTGTAACTATCAGGTAAAAATATATTCTTATCAGATAGTATTTTAATTACACCATATGGATGCATGATATATATATATATATATAAGACACACACATATTCCCATCTTATTAAATTTAATCATAGTAAATTTGATATATATACTTGATCAATACTGATAAGTATTTAGTATTTATTAAACTATTAAACCTAATAGTGATGACACTGACCCTCTTCATTTAGATCACGTGATACGAATTAAACTAGTAAACGTATCCGCACTTTGCGCGGTCAAATAAATAAATATTATTAAAAGATAATAGTTGTATTAAACATTTTGGGATAGAGAAAAAAATTATTAGTAATTATATGTTGTTTGGGAACAATATTATTAGTTATAGTAAATATTAATATTTATTACTAATTATATTTAGAAACTTTTGACATTTAATAATGATTTTTTTTAATTATTTTAATTATTCTATACAATAATATTTTAAGTAATTTTACATAGATATTTGGGGTTTGTGCACGTCATGTCAACTTCCTGGTCCTCATACTGTTTAAATAAAGATTATACAAAAATATTACTTATTTTAAATTATAATTTTTTAAGTAATTATATTTGGACTTTTGCATAAAGATAAAACTGAGTGAGACATTCCTATTCAGTTCTTGTTAAAAAGTTCCTCATGAATAAAATTAAATATCCTAAAAATATGAGTCTATCATTAGTCATTATTCATATTTAGATGAGCTTTAGTGGGCAAAATAAAAAAAGATAGAAAATAATAAATATGTTTTTTGGTCTAAGAAGTGCCACTTTAAAATAAAATCCATTGTGAAAAATACTTATTAAAAGTATCTGTTATTTTTCTAAAACACAATCACTATTTTTTATACTCTTGACAATGATCTGAAAGTTTTTCAGTGACATCCAATTTTCAATTCTCGCACTCTTATTTGTATCTTTAAATTTAAAAGAGAAACATTGGTAGACAAATTGGAGCAATAAAACTCGATTATCCCACATTCAAATTATGTTTTCCAATATGGGACTCTTTAATAATATTATTATAATTTTCTTACTTTTCTTTTACCTTCAGTTGAAACTTTTTTAGAGGGCAATATTAGTACTCTTTTTTAAAAAAAAAAAAATCACAATTAAGCACTCCAAAAAGTGTTAACGGAACATAATTATTTTTTCCAATCTTCAGGTTTTCCCTTGTCAAGAATTTTTTGAAAAGCGATAATAAGCTCAATTAGAGAAAAAAAAAGGACAATGCAACATATTTTGCTAGAAAATAACTGCAATTTTATCCCTCAAAAAAGGAAAAATACACTTCAAGTTGGATGTGCAAGGTTGAAATGCGATAATGGTAAAGCGTGGTTTGTGTCATGCAACTATTATGCCCCTGGCAATTACATTGGCGAGAAACCTTATTGATTGATTTTAATTAATATGCATGGTTTTAAATTTACTTTTTAATTACTTTCATCTCTTGCAAGTATGTACTTAAGGTTCCAATTCTCAACATGTAATACGGCAAGTTTGTCCTACTGTGATCATCAATCAGTTTCATGAAAAACAAAATGGAATATTATAAAATAATTAAAGATTCATTTTGGATGAAGTGTTTGAGTATATTCTTTGTGATCATCAGCTTACATTTTCTCTTTAATATTTTCTTAGAAATTTCAATATCTTTGAGATATCATGAAGATCACTAGATAACTCTATTCTTATTCCGTTCTGATGAGGGTTAAATCTCGTGGAAATTTAGTACTATAGACTTATAATTAAGATGGACTAGTATGCAACAGTGAATACGAACAAATCAAAAGAAACACTTAATTTAGCCATCCCCATATGTGTAGCTGTAAAGATCAATCCGAAAGATTCTTCTTCAAAACTGCTAAAGAAATGTACGATTATAGAAAATGAGTGAATAGGCACATTGCCTTTTTGAGTGGCTAAAACTCTCCATATTAGATAAAAGGGGAGACAAACATATATACTCCACATATAATACTGATGGAGACCTCGTATCTGATGGTGAACATATACGCTCCATATAACACCGATCGATGGAGACCTTGTACCTGTAACTATCAGGTAAAAACATATTCTTATCCGATAGTATTTTAATTACACCATATAGATGCATGATATAGGTTGCTAATAAATTATTATTCATTTAATTATGAATACTTAATGATAATTTCTTTTTTCTTTTCTATATTTTCTATATTATAGAAGAGAGGGTTTCAACATCTGTGCTTAGATGAATTAAATTGCTAATTGAGGGCACTTTAGTCATTTAATTAAATCTATTAATTTCTATCTTATTTAATATATTAAGTTGATGATATGTATTGTTTTTTAAGCTACGTGTCTATCCTGCCGTTGAATAGACACGTAGCACATCTATTTACTTACAATCTATGGGTAAAGTACATGTGCAGCTGCTCTAAACATTGATGAGGTTGAGGTGAGACGGATTCTTCATGAAATAAGTCTTTAGCTTAATTTGACTCTGGTGACTCACCTCCGGTAATCTTGTAAACTCAGGGTTGAACTCTGTAGTTGAATCTGAAAAGGATATCACACAAAGAGCGGATATCATATAACTTCCTTATTATATTCTATGGTGCATTGGGAAATAAAGACAAGCTTGATCAAATTTAGAAATCCTTACGGATGACTAATCAAAAAATATTTAGCAAAAATTATGTCTACACACTCTCATCAAATCTCATGCTTTATACAAGTTAATGTTTAAATTGTAATCAATTTCAAATGTGGTTTAATTTAATATTAATCACAAAATATAATCTTAAAAAAACAATAAATTCAGAAGATGTGTTAAATTAAGTTCCATTAATTTTTTAAATCTGAAAATTTAGTTACATTTTAAATCCACATCAAGTAGTCTTAAGTTATAGCGTATTTAGCACAAACCACAAAATTTTGCCATTATTTAATTAGCATATTGCTCGGTTACGTGTAGGGACTTAGTAGTTCAGTTGGGCCCGAACCAACTGATGTTGAAGAATCAGCGGATGAGTTGTGGTTAGGGGTGAAATGCCACTCGAACCCAAAGCTAGCTGGTTCTCCCCGAAATGCGTTGAGGCACAGCAATTGACTGGACATCTAGGGGTAAAGCACTTTGGCTACCTGAACTATCACCTTGTTGGTGAGGGTTCGAATCCTCACATTGTAATCCCCTCCCCCATTTCCTCTTCCCCTACCCCCCAATGTAATAAAAACAATTTAAAAAAAAAATTGCTCGGTTACGTACGTCATAATTGAGCAATTTGAGCCTAACGTTTTGAGTAATTATTTCATGACACTTAAACTTGTTAAGTCGAGTTAGCGCTTGGTTGATTTGAGTTTTGATCGAGTCGGGTTGAGACGTTGGGTTGAGCATAACTTCGACGAAAATTGAGGCGAGTCAAGCCGGAATTAGGATTTGAGCCGAGCACCGAATTGACTCATCTATGGCCGAGGTCTTGTAGCTCTTCTATGTGGTTCGATCCTAAAGAATGGAGAAACTTTTAATAAGAATATTTTCCCGTTTAATGAAGTTTTCCCGTTTAATGAACCTTACACAATACAAATCCAGACAAATTGAATTATGTAGTTAGTTGTGGACTAAGTAATTCTCAAACTTCTAAAGAATGTGCATAATATCCTCTAATCTTAACGTGTTAAAATGTTGCCAAAATCTACCGATTTGCCATTTTGTTACAAGAGATCATAACTATTTGAAGGTAAATTTTCCGTTTTTCTTTTGTTGATATATAAGAGTCCTAAGTTGTTTAGTTACAGCTAGATAGATAACATTGTTACTGACGTTTTGCAGATAAAGCTAATTGTATATCCGTTAAACCTTTGGGCCCGTGCTGGCACGGGTCTATATATATACACTACAAAAAAAAAAAAAAAAATTATGGAGGTTGAAAGTTGCAATTTGCGGGGTTTCAACTTTCCAGTCCTCATACTGTTTAAATAAAGATTATCAAAAAATATTACTTATTTTAAATTATATTTTTTTAGTAATTGTATTTGGACTCTTGCATAGAGATAAAAATAAGTGAGACATTACTATTCAGTTCTTGTTAAAAAGTTCTTCGTAAATAAAGTTAAATTTCATAAAAATGTGAGTCTATCATTAGTCATTATTCATTTTTAGATGAACTTCAATGGGCAAAAGAAAAAAAAGAAAGAAAATAATCAATATGCCTTTTGGTCTAAGAAGTGCCACTTCAAAATAAAATCAAATTGAAAAATACTTTGCAAAAATATCTGTTATTTTTCTAAAACACAATCACTATTTTTTAGTATACTCTTGACAATTATCTGAAAGTTTTTTATTGACATCCAATTTTCAATTTTCACACCCTTATTTGTATCTTTAAATTTAAAAGAGAAACTTTGGCAGACAAATTGGAGTAATAAAACTCGATAATCCCACATTCTTATTATGATTTCCAATATGGAGCTTTTTAATAATATTATTATGATTTTCTTATAGCTTCAATTGAACCTTTTTTAGAGCGCAAGATTAGTACTCTTAAAAAAAAGAAAAAAGAAGAAGAAAAGAATCACAATTAAGCACTCCAAAAAGTGTTAACGGAACATAATTATTTTTTCCAATCATCGGGTTTTCCCTTCGTCAAGAGATTTTTTTAAAAAGTGATAATAAACTCAATTAGAAAAAGAGAAAAAAAAGACAATGCAACATGTTTTGCTAGCAAATAACTGCAATTTTATTCTTCAAAAAAGGAAAAATAACTTCAATTTCAATAATATTAATACAAAATAAAAAAACATAATTTATTAATGTTGGGCCCATCACAGCTGTCACGTCCCAAAATACCCGCTAGACGTGATTGGCACCCAGCAAACACCACCCGCCAGATGAACCATATATCATACTCTTAATCATTTACGAAAGCACTAAAAGAAAATAAGTGCAGGTCCAACAACGCTATTAATAATAAAATAAGAAATAGTCATCAACCAAATCCATTATCGACTAATGAAAGCCAACCAACGCTAAGATAAAAGAATCACTAGCCCAAATTCCGCACTAAGACCATGGAGCATCTAACAGAGTTACATGAGTTTGAATATCGAGCATGTAAACCCAAAATAAAGGAAGTAACTAGAAGTAAACGAGGTAAAACTGAAATGCTGCCTCCATGAATAATGCGGTGGCTCACCTCAGCAACAGAATCGACTCACGAAATCTTCAACCACCAGCCTCGTTCTCAATGACAGTATCTGCATGGACATGCAGGTGAGGAGTGAGTTATACATAAATATAACCCAGTAAGATCCTCGACCCGTCACTTTAAATAGCCCTGGAACAAGTGCTAGAAAATACAAACACACAACAAGAACAAAAATATTATGCATATGAATATATCATTAAATAATAGCAACCAAGGTCCAAACCACTGTTTATCAGGTATATTATATATCTCAACACAATTTACACTAAGGACCTGTCACAAACGGCAGTTAAAGAATTAATCAACACCATGATTCCACGGCAACATACACAATGTGTCAAATATGTCAGGAAGCATACACAATGCTCGAATATCATCAAGAAGCATACACAATGCTAAGGGAATCATACACAATGCCCCAATATCATGGCTCACAGCTGTATCACATCACAAAACAATTTATAAAGAGAGTTTTAGAGTATTTGAAAATATATTATGTGCGGCTGGCCTTAAGTGATATGGTCGAGCCACTACGTGGCCGAATACGGAAGATATGTATGTGATATTGTCGAGCCACCACGTGGCCGAATACGGATACTGTCGAGCCACTACGTGGCAAAATACGGATATTGTGTATGCGATATTGTCGAGCCACTACATGGCCGAATACGGATGTTGTCGAGCCCTACGTGGCTAAATACGGATAATGTTTTATGTGCATGAGCAGATACGGTATTACGACGATGAATTATATGACATGATGATGTATACGCTATGATGATTCATGTGCGACGATTAGGTATATGTGATATATGTATGAAATGTATTCATCCTTAAAGGTCGCGCAGGTTTTGCCTTCACCTTATGACTTATGATTTCCCTATCATGTTTATTTTATTCATGTCTTACATACTCAGTACAATATTCGTACTGACGTCCGTTTTCTTTGGACGCTGTGTTCATGCCCATAGGTAGACAGGAAGACGACGCAGACCTTTAGGGGCTATCAGCAGATTTGCAGGAGCACTCCATTATTCCGGAGGTGCTGATCGGTTTTATACTTTTGTGTATATATGTATGTATATGTATTTTGGGCACGATGGGGTCTTGTCCCGTCTATATTTCTAATACTCTAGTAGAGGCTCGTAGATACGTACGTGTGGGTAATATGGTCTCACGATGCTACTACGGTGTATATGTTATTATTTTGATAACCGAAGGGCGTATGTATATAAAATCAATTATGTTTTCAAATGATAAATGATTGTCTTATTATTATGAGTTTATGAATGGTAAAGAAGTGTATAATGACTATGACGAGTAAGGAAATGAGTGGTGCTCGGTGGTTAGCCCCGGGTACCCGTTACGGCCCCTAGTCAGGTCGTGACAAAAGTGGTATCAGAGCAGTTCAGTCCTATGAAGTGTCTACGAGCCGTGTCTAGTAGAGTCTTGTTTATAGTGTGTTGCGCGCCACATCTATAAACAGGAGGCTACAGGGCATTTAGGATGGTTACTCTTCTTTCATCTCTAAGATCGTGCGATAGAGCTAAGCCATAGGAAATGAGATTCCTTATACTAACCTCTGATTGCAGCAGAAGAGTGGTAATGATAGAAGAAAGTGATTGATGATATTGAAAGCTACGGAGGTAAGCCCCTTTGTTAAGGCTACGTTATCGAAATGTGTAATACTATGATGATGAATTGATTGTTGTGAAAGTAATTCAGTGTTTATACGATAGGGGAATTGATTGTGTCTTTTGATGATAAGTTCAGCTATAAGTTGAGAATTCAGCAAATTGAATGAATCCGAACAAAGATAAGCAATGGTACGAAAGATGTGCGTCGAATAAAGTAAGAATATCGAGATATAGTCGAAATGAAAAGCCGAAGAATGAAATAGAATGTAAATAGGAAGAGGTAACAGGGTAGATCGCTAAAGGATCAAGTACATCCCGAAGTGCGATATATGAGGTAAGTTTCGACATCTTTGTGCTTTTACTTGAAAGTGGGAGCCCTGTATGGCTGAGATATGTCGTGTATATGTCATATATATATTGGCCCTGTGCGGCATTGTTGGTATTTGCTGCGTGCAGGTTTTCGGATAGTAAGAAATATAGAGGAAACCCTGCCGAAATTTTCCTAGAATCCAAAGGAGCTAAGATATAAGCTTGTAATATGTCCTAACAAGAAAAAGATGGTGTGCAAAAGAGTAATGACATAATGAGATTAAGCTAGGAGTATCGTTAATGACTACAAGAGTTGAGTTAGATACTATTGAAGTGATAGTAATGGCAGTTATAAGAGCGATATTGATACGATAAAGAGAAATGCTAGAGTAAACAAAGGGGATTGGTAGCACTAAAACATGACATGGAGGAGAAAGTGTAACTCTAATAGAGTGCGATACTGGAGTAGCGATCGGATGTATAAGCATGAGTAAAATACGATAAGTTTATTAGCAGAATAAAGTAACAGTACCCGGAGACAGAGATACGAATATGAAGGGTTAGAGTGAATGTGAATACATTGGTGAGATAACTTATGTGGTAAGTAAAGTATAGGGAGGACATGACTAAAGATGTGACATGTTCTATATGAATAAATAGTGAGAGTTGTGTAGAAATAAGTCTAATGACTGGTAAATAAACGAATACGAATTGAGCAGGTATCTGAGGCTGTACTGGAAATCATCCGCGAAGATCTGGAACCATGTGACATTGAGGGCAAATAACTCAAGGGGTATTGTGAAGGATGGCGATGTGATACTAGAATGAAAAAAAAAGGCACTAATAGTAGAGTCGTTGTTAATGATATTGTTTTTCATAAGTGACAATGAAGAAAGAGACCTAAAGTTTTCTATAGTAGAACATAAGACACGATAATCAAGGAGAGATAAAAGAAGTAAGAGAGCATGACGAGATAAGTTACTACCGATAGATGAAAGAGTTTAGGCACGCGAAACACAGAACCCTCGTGGTCGAGCATGATATGCGAATGATATGCATATGAATATGAATATTGATACGATGAGTAAATGAGTACGAATAAGAATACGGATGTGGATACTTATATATGTATAGAAATGTATGTACACGAATCACGCAAGAGCAATAATGCGACTTGAAAGTGTTTATGCATCGCCAATGAAATCAAGTGAGTACTCAAAAAGAGGAATAAGAAGTAAGAAATAATAGTGTGGTCATGACACTCCGAGTCAGTTAAAGGAAAATATATGGCGAAATTTCGTAGAATCCCGAATAATTTAACATTCGAGGACGAATGTTCCCAAGGGGGGAAGAATGTTACACCTCGAAAATTTCATGTCATCGCATAGTGAATGAACCAACGGGAGCTTAAGGACAATAGGAAGATCTTAAGATTTTAAGACGGATGATTAGTGGTTTTGGAATGCATACGTTAAGATCTTGAAGTTATATGAAATGATGAAATAAGAATCGATAAGGACAAGTGGAGCATAAGTGAGGTTTAGGAAAGATCCCGTAACTTTTTGTATTAAGGATTGCTTGGTAAGGTTTTATAAAGGACAAATGAAAAGATATATGAGTAGTACATGGAAAGTTTAGCAAGTCCTAAGAAGTACCCATAAGCCAAATATGAGCATAAGCCATCCAAAAAGGGCAATTTAAGGAAACATTTCCGGATGATCTGACTTGGAAGGGCAAAAACGTCATTATAAGTTTGGAATTTGGAAACACACCAAGAGTGAAACGTTGTAGATAATTGAAATATATTTCCAACCATAGGTTGTGGGACCTCACAAAATATCGGGATCAAGAGTTATGACCTTTTTACTGAACAGAACTACGCAGACAACTTCGGAGCTGTGAGTTCCACGGACGTGTTTCACGATCCGTGAAACTTTCCACGGACCGTATCTTGGTCCGTGGAATACCCAGCAGAGGAGATGATCTCCTGATGGTAATCCACGACCAGATCCACGAACCATATAATATTCCACGGACCGTGGTAGTGTCCGTGGAAGTCCCGACCAGCTGAACATGTTTCAATTATATAATGATGTTCCCACTTCATTTTTTTCATTTCCCACACACTCT
Organism: Lycium barbarum; assembly: GCF_019175385.1. NCBI lineage: Eukaryota > Viridiplantae > Streptophyta > Magnoliopsida > Solanales > Solanaceae > Lycium > Lycium barbarum. The sequence goes on from NC_083342.1 coordinate 129,480,824, forward strand.
TCATCTCTCAAGACCTCTAGAAGGTTCCACCAACATCATATACAAGAATACCAAGTAAATCAAGGATCAAAAACATCAAATTCATGGATCAAAGTCTATGAAACTCAAGTAGAAGTCATCCAAATCAAGAAAATCCAAGAGGAGCGGAAATAGGGTTTTGGTGAAAAAGGAAGAACTCCACTCTAGGCTTGTTCCACCATCATCCAAGGTAAGTTTCATGACTTTATCATGTTGTTTAAGGTATTGGAAAGCTAAGACACTTGAATGGTAGAAAGACATCGAAGATGGGTCATACATGAGTGAATAGTGCTATAGTTGGATGATAGTTAGATTGGATCATAAATGTTGATACGCCATGATTATGAATACGTTGTAAGTGATGTTTAGGTCATGAAATAAGTATTAAATACAAGGAAATGCGATAACAAGCTATAACAATAAATGTGAAGAAATTGGAGAGAAATGGTGGATTTTGTTTAAAGTATATAAATGATGATTGTTGCTTGCAATATTATGAGTGTTGTTGTAAATGTTTGGGAGTTGAAATAGAACATGGGGAAAGTAGTAGAAACAAAGGAAATGCTGACCAATTTTCCCTAGAAATAATGGCACGTTCTTATAGTCGATTAACTAACGTTAATACGAATTCTCTCGTGAAGGTAGCGACGTGACATTGAAGGAAAACAAGTGAACGATAGCTTAGCTAAACGACAAAGGTATGTAAGGCTAGTCCCTTCTTTCTAAGGCATGAATCCTATGATATGATTTTCTTTCCTTCGTCATGATTTTTCCTGCGTATCAAAAAACTATGAGTCTACGATTATAAAGAGCATCACAAGATAAAGAAAAGAGACACGTTACGAGCATGACGATGTTGATGATGAATCTAAGTCTAGAAGTCATAAAGATCATGATATGATATTCCTACGAATTTAATGATTCCTATACGATTCCTATGATGGTATTTTTCCTTACCTCTCCATGACTTTCTTACTTTCCGGAAAATTAAGAGCCTATTTTCATGAATAGCCACATGAGATAAGATAAGAGGCATGTTACGAATGCGACAATGATGATGATTAGTCTAAGTCTAAAGATACTAAGGCCTATAATATCATGGTTCTACAAGGCTAATGATCCATATTACGATCCATTGATATTGTTCATTTACTACACTCACCTTATATGTTAATTCCTTCGAGGTGAGGCATAATGCTTATGAATGCTCCATAATGGACTCGGGGGTTCTCGACCTTATGTCACCCCGACATCGTTATAGATTGTCCATAAGCCTTAATGCACGTATTATGACCAATGTTCCGTAAAGTTGCGAGTCTATGTTTATAGAGGATTTCATATGAGACAAAAGGTAAGAGTATGCTATATAAACGATAGTGGTAATGTTGAGCTTGAACCTAGAGATTATGAAGTCTATCCTACGATATTCATACGGAGTCCATGCTAGGAATATGATGTGATTTTCATAAATTCTCTTTAAATTTAAATGTGTGAATTAATGAAAGGTTACGATATGCTTATAAGATGTATGTGATGACAATGATGATGATGAGATAAAATGATCCTTGTTATGATGTATGTGATATGGTCGAGCCACTACGTGGCCGAATACGGATATTGTGCATGCGATATTGTCGAGCCACCACGTGGCCGAATACGGATACTGTCGAGCCACTACGTGGCCGAATACGGATACTGTCAAGCCACTACGTGGCCGAATACGGATATTGTGCATGCGATATTGTCGAGCCACTACGTGGCCGAATACGGATGTTGTCGATCCCTACGTGGCCGAATACGGATAATGTTTTATGTGCATGAGCAGATACGGTATTACGACGATGAATTATATGACATGATGATGTATACGCTATGATGATTCATGTGCGACGATTAGGTATATGTGATATATGTATGAAATGTATTCATCCTTAAAGGTCGCGCAGGTTTTGCCTTCACCTTATGATTTCCCTATCATGTTTATGTTATTCATGCCTTACATACTCAGTACAATATTCGTACTGACGTCCGTTTTCTTTGGACGCTGTGTTCGTGCCCACAGGTAGACAGGAAGACGACGCAGACCTTTAGGGGCTATCAACAGATTTGCAGGAGCACTCCATTATTCCGGAGGTGCTGATCGATTTTATACTTTTGTGTATATATGTATGTATATGTATTTTGGGTACGACGGCGTCTTGTCCCGTCTATATTTCTAGTACTCTAGTAGAGGCTCATAGATACGTATGTGTGGGTAATATGGTCTCACGATGCTACTACGGTGTATATGTTATTATTTTGATAGCCGAAGGGCGTATGTATATAAAATCAATTATGTTTTCAAATGATAAATGATTGTCTTATTATTATGAGTTTATGAATGGTAAAGAAGTGTATAATGACTATGACGAGTAAGGAAATGAGTGGTGCTCGGTGGTTAGCCCCGGGTACCCGTCACGGCTCCTAGTCGAGTCGTGACATTAAGGACCATCGATTCTCCCAAGCACACGCTCGCCCCAACATATGGACCAGGCAGACAAAGCATATTTTTAAAACGGGTTTTGAAAAGCAAGTACCCAAACTTTAAAGTCTCAGTTACCTCGCTAATGACAAGTTCCACTTTGCAAAGTCTAGAACACCCACCAAACGGCCTCCAATTACCTCAATCTATGCAAACATATTGATTAACAATGTCAATTATACTAGTCGGGGTTAAATCTCAATATCCCTAGCTTTCAAGCAAAGAACCAACCCTTAATATCTCACACCTTAAACCATGGATTAGAGGTAAAAGTATCTTAACTTCACTGCTCAAACATAATTAGTGAAAATCCTTCCCAATATTAATATTAACACTAGTTTTCCAAATAATAATCAAACTGTGTAAGCAAATTAAGATGGCTTTCAAAACATGCAGCGAAACAGCATGCCGAACAGTGATTACAAATGGCCAACACATAGTGGAATAAACTTTTAAAATTCTCCATAATCATTACCATATCATATGACCCTCTCATTATTGACCAATCATTGGTTCATTATAGGTCTTCTAACTGGAAAACAAAATGGTAGAAAATCAAAGTTGCATCAATAGAAAAAAATATATGTTTTTTTCCTTCTTTTACGTAGCGGCTTTCTAGGTACTATTTTCTATCTAATTCCACCGTTTCACCAAATCCTTTTGTTTCCAAATCATTATTCTAATAATGAGTAATTATTGTTCCCTCATTAATGCACTTCCACAAAAGCATCACAACACCTGTAATTTAAAATTCAATGCTAACGGAACCAAGTACTCTTAATACCTGAATATGTTAATCGTTGTTGTGCACTCTCCGTCCGTGAATCTCCCAATCTCTCTTGAGTTTACTTCTTTTCCCCCTTCTTTTCTTTTAAAAACTACAGCCAACAACTACCCTAATTTTCTACTCCGTAAATCTTAAAACCTAACCAGCAACCAGAATTACACAATGGGCTTGGCCCACTCCTTTTAAATTTTTTTTTGATAAAAATAATATAAATAATCTTTAGGCTAAATTACCAAATAACCCTTATTTTAAAACTAGGTTATTACATTCTCCACCACTTAAAAATAACGTTCGTCCTCGAACGAATCTAGATCATACCTGTCGCGTCAAATAAATGAGGATATTTATCTTGCATATCCGCCTCGGACTCCCAAGTAGCCTCCTCGGTTGGGTGATTACGCCATAACACTTTGACTGAAGCTACCTTTTTCGACTTCAATTGTCACACTTGCCTATCAAGAATAGATATTGGACCCTGTTCATAAGTCAAATTCTCATCGAGCTTCACATCCTGTGGCTGAATCTTATGTCTATCATCACCAACATATCGTCTTAGCATAGACACATGAAATACAGGATGAACAGCAGGCAATCTCGGAGGCAAAGCAAGTCTATATGCCACCAACCTAATTCGGTCCAAAATTTCATAAGGACCGATATACATGTTGACACCCAATTTTGTCCCGCCTCTCCTCCGAAATACTTATTTGCGCTTCTAATATTTTGGAAAATTAAAAAATATATATTTATATTTTTTTACTATAATTATTAGCTTTATTAAAATCAGCGTTTCATTATTCCATTGCATTCACCAACTATTGTAATTTTTATTATTATTATTTTTTTTTTATTATTATTATTATTATTATTATTATTATTATTATTATTATAATTCACAATTTTTATCATTTCGGCATTTTTACCGGCTCACGCATCGCATTTATCTTCGCATAATTAAATAATAGTGTTTATTTACTGTGGACTTTCGATATATTATTGCACGGCTATTACGACATCATTTTATTTTCATCTAAATATTAATAAACGCATACTTTATATTAGGGGATATTTTAGCACACTCAGTATATGATTAATTTAAAACGGGTCTCTTTAGAACCCGTATTACTTTCGGATCAATTAATAAAATCAGCCCACATTTTAATTCACCCCAGCCCAAAAAAAATATCCCAGCCCATATATTTTCAGCCCACCACATCCAATACCCGACCTTACCCGATTGGCCCATTTCCTTTTAAACAAAAGATGAAACCCCTAGGGTTTCATCTCTTCTCCTCAGCGCCTCCCTCGACCCCTGTTCTCTCTCTCTTCTCTCCTCTCTTTCATCGTCATCGTCATCTCCTCTCCACCACGCCCTGTCCCCCACGCTCCTCTGTCCCTTCCACTTTCCTCTGTTGCCTCCACCTCCGTATGTTCCCCCCCGCTCCTCTCTCTCCTCTTGTCAATCGAAAAACCCTAAAATTTCCCTATAAGTACTCACTTTCTGATCCAGTTAGAGGAGGTTTTTTGGATTGATGTAATTCCCCAGAATGGAGGATTTTTTTTTTCGATTCATGAAATTCCCGAAGAACGGGCTTTGAAATCGCAGAAACCCCCGAAGAATCAAATCTTTCGATTCAAAAATCCCCGGAAAATTAAAATTCTGAAACAAGTTCTTGAAACCCCGAGAACTCTAAAATATAAGTCTTTTAGTCGCCTAAAATTCCCTAAAATACGAATTCTATTAGCAGTTTAATCTTGTTTTTATTATCAAGTCGAAATATCAAATCATTTTTTTTGTTTGCCTGGGTGTTGCTGCGAATCGAGCATCGCAAGCTCGGAGTTGGTAGTGTTCGGGTAGATATCGAGACCTTTGCTCCATTTCGCTGCACCTAAAGAAGGTTAGTGATTCCCCTTTCCTTTATTTTGCATTTTTTGTTCGATTTCTCTAGTTATTTGTAGTCGATTATGTGTTCGGTTTGGTATGTTTTATGGTTAAGCATGTTTTAAGTTGCTGTTTAATTTAGTTACTATGTGGCATAGGTTAGATGTTATTAGTCTTAAACCTTATTAAGTACATGTTTGGTCTTAGATCACCTGAATCTAGCTGCATGTTTAGTTAATCCAATGGGTTAAAATCAACTTGCATATGGCCCCTGTTTGGATTCGTGTAAGCTCATGTGAAGTGCAAAGAGCAAGTCATTTCTATTCTCCCAGTAGCTTATTCTCTATTAGACATTAGTTTACTTGTGCAAATGATTAGTGTGATTATATTTTGCTAGCTGGGATATCTTATTTGGTCAGAATTTCTAAGACACTTATGTAGCATGTTGGATATCTTATCAGATCTCTGTGGGACTTTATAAGTGGCTGTTTAGTTTTTTGGTAGTATAAACTCATCTCCAAGCATGTATATGTCAATATTTTAATGGTATTTCAAGGTGATATTTGGCCTTAGGAAGTTTAAAATTTGTTGTATGTTAAACCTTTATGATAAGCTGCATACCAGTTTTGTATAAGCTTGCTTGGATCTAAATTATGTTCATAAAGATCAAAGGATAAGTGATTTGGGTTGTCAAACCGACCAAGACATTGTATGATCTTTAATGACTCTGTCTAAAATGGCTAATTTGCTATTGGTTTTAATATCTACGGATTTCAGAATGTGTTTCCTTAAATGAGCAAACTATTTAAACTCTGTTCTCGCCCTATGAAACTTTGCATATTTGTATTTAAGTTTGCATCAGACCTAGCTGCATCTCAAAATAAATGGTGATGTCTTCCATGACTTGTGGGTATGATCTCATTTCTTAAATTCATCTCTTTAGTTCCTTAAATCTAATGCTAGCCCTCTGCGTAGCCCCCCCCCCCCCCCCCCCCCCCCAGATCCATCTTAAATGTAGAACTTGGTTTACTGGAGCCTGATATCTAAAACTCTGTGGCGCCTTGTTACTAAGGCTAGTTTTCATCACACTATATACCCTTCACTTTCTCAAAAATGTCTTACCTGTGATGGAACTATGCAGTGTTGTCTATTTATGAATGAGAGTCTTGTATTCTGAACCTGTTAGGCATGTTGAAGAAGTTTTTCTTTTGTCTGAATCCCATCTACAGGTGTGATTTGAAAAAAAAAAAGTATGAGGCCTAGATTGTGTTATAGATTGCAAAGTTATTATGATTGTGCCCTGAATGTATATGTGTCTAATTGAAGGTTCATTTGTCTAAAACTGTCTATATAATTCTATGTTTGGATTTGTGTATGACTAAGGCATTTGCCTACCCATTTTTATCTCTCTTCCTGTACTTGCATATGTCTGTTTTCTCTGAAAGTGTCTGTCTCAAACCTTGTATGAAACTGGGAATATGTCATCCTCTCAGAAAGCTATCTAAATCTTATTAAACATGGCATTTAGTTAGTTCCCCTGTTTGTATGCACTTAACTGATTGCACTAAATACTTATGATCTTAACATCAAGTGCTTGCCACAATGACACCCCCTTGTCTCAACTTGTTTGCTGCTAGTGACTGCAACCATATAATGAATAGGAAGCGTCATCACTGATTAATTGAAACTTGGAAGATCCATTTGATTGAACCTATTAAAAATTACTTACCAAGTAAACTGTATGCGTGATAAGTGCATTAGAGCATAGGCAGTAAGGTCTGTGTGACATGTTGAAGATGTTTGAGGCCCTTCTTAAAATCATATGGCTCAGATATACACTTAATTACTGTCTTAGGTTATTTGTCTTAGTACCCTAATTCTGGTTTTCTCTCTTGAAATGAATATATACTGATATACATAGAATATATGTTTCATGAAGGCACTCGCATTTTATAAACCTCTGTTCGTGTTGCTGTTGTGCATAATCTTTTCCTTAGTACATTGTGTAACTGGTTTACTGGCTTGACTGCTTTGTTGTTCCATCTCCTCATGCCTACTGTATTTTGAGATTGAATCTGGTATATTCTAAAGGACTGGTGGCTGCTGTTGTGTGGATAAACAATCGATGGCTACTTTGTCCTTGGGAAAATGGATACTAGGATTGTTGTAGTTATGAATCAATTTACTACAGTATTCTTGGACTGCCACCTTTTTGTTATACCTGCCATAACGGCCACTGCTTATGGCTACTTAACAGTGTTCTTAGTTACTTCATTTTGCTGCTATCTAGTAGTGTTTCGGGATTAAATTCACTATGTTCTTTCAAACTGAATATATTCTTTCATAATATGATCCTTGTTTGTTGTTCTCTTCCTGTCATTTGGTTTAAGAGATTTCGAAATACAAGCATGAACTGGCTTAATTTATTTCACAGCTTTGCTTTTCAATTCTGTCCAAGTTCAGCATAAAAGTCTTAGTTCTGTTTGTTTTGAATTGGATACTTGGTCCTTTTCGTATTTGAAACATGATTTAGATGAGAATTGTTGGTTCTATTTCCCCTACACTAGAATTAGGTTGAACTATTTTATTTTGATAATTAGGAGTCGACTCGTCATTTTTTACCTATTTGCGGGTTTTGAAGCAAGTTATTACATTTTCAAGGAATAGAACGTCTGGTCTGACTCTTCCTTATTAAGATTCTTTGAATTATATACTAATCTTTTTCTTTTGTTTCATGCATGAACATCGCATACGAGTCCGAGGGACTCGTTCTTCTTCCGCCATCGGTGTTGGGCTAAAAGCCCAACGTAATCTCTTCGGGTCACCATCCGTTAGTCCTGTCCGCAGCTGTGTATAAAGTTTCTGCTGGGCCGAGGCCCAACAGCAGCAAACAGATCCTAGCAGTTCCAAAATGGGTAGAGTCCATTTAATGTTATCTACTCCTCTATTCATTTTATGCCTTTAATTTGTATTATGCAACTAACTCTTTGTTTGTTTTGTTTCTTAATTTGGATAAATCCTAATGAATTAGTAGGTTTAGTAATGGGTAGTTTAGTTTAAGGAAGACTAACAATTAATTCCATAAATTATTCTCTTCTTTTCATGTTTTATTTTTGGAATAATTGATTTGCAAAATGGCATGACTATATATTTTAAATAAAGGGAATCATATTTTTTATCATAAATGTTTCAAAACGTCACTAATACGCAAGTACAAACTCAAGTATATTTCATAGATAACTCTTCAAGTTTGAATCAATCATGCATATTTTTTTAGCTAAGCCTAATTAATAAGAAATAATGAAAAGGAGAAAGAAAACTCGCGTATTGTCTAAATTGCAAAAAATCAATTGATACCTCGCTACTTGAGTTGTTTCAAATATTTATTAAAACGTTGCAACCCGCATTCCCTTCTACTTATATGCAAATTATTATATTTATAAGTCTTATTTTAAATAGCATTATCATATTCTTTCTTTAAAATCTTAACAATCTTTATAAGTCTTATTTTAAAATAGCCTTTAAAGTTCTCCTTTTTATATAAATTATTGTATTTTTTGTAAATCTTGTTTTTTTAGCTAACATTATTTTCTCTTAAAACTTTAACAATATTTGTAAGCCATTTTTTAATTTAAGCACTACATCTTGATTAATTAACCTAAGTTTGGTCGGATAACCGTAGTTAGCGGATTCTAAAGGATGCCTAACCCCTTCCCTTTAGGATAATATAGAGCCCTTACCTAGAATCACATTGGTTAAGCAGACTATTAACAGAGGTTTAGTTTTAACTTTACCTTAGTTAACATCTGGGTGTCCTAATTCACCGTTAAATTAATTAGGTGGCGACTCCTTAAAACAAAATAAATAGGAATCACCAATATGTTGTACTTCTACTTTAACCCGGTTAAAATGGGGTATAACAATACCTAGGTCTTAGCTTACCCTTCCGACCAAATCTCATAACTCCTTTCATAGTTGAAACTTTTAAGAAGACTTTTTCACCTTTTATGAACTCCACATCGAACTTTCTTATCTGCATAGGACTTATGTGTGCTTTGAGCTGTCTTAAGTCGTTCTCGTATCATCGCAACTTTCTCCAAGGCTTGCTGAACCAAATCTGGACCTAATAGTTATGCTTCGCCCGGTTCGAACCATCCAACTGGTGAACGACACATGCGACCATATAGAGCCTCAAACTGCGTCATCTGTATACTCGATTGTTAGCTGTTATTATAAGCAAACTCTGCCAAAGGCAACTGATCGTCCCAATGACCACCAAAATCAATCGCGCAAGCTCTAAGCATGTCCTCTAAAATCTAAATAACCCACTCAGACTGTCCATCAGTCTGTGGATGAAAAGTTGTACTCAACTCGACCTGTGAACCCAACGACTTCTGAAAAGACTTCCAAAACTCAGCAGTAAATTGTGCATCTCGATTAGATATTATAGAAATGGGCATACCATGAAGTCGAACTATCTCACAGAGGTAAATATTTGCTAACTGCTCTGCGGTATGAGTAACCTGAACTGGTATAAAATGAGAGGATTTTGTGAGTCTATCCACAATCACCCAGACTGAGTCATGTTTCTTGAAAGTATTCGGCAACCCAATTACGAAATCTATCGTAATTCTTTCGCACTTCCACTTTGGGATAATTAAGTTTTGCATTACTCCGCCGGGTTTTTGATGTTCATCTTTAACCTGCTGACAATTTAAGCAACTAGTCATATGTTTCAAAATATCAGCCTGCATACCTTTCCACCAATATAATCCACGCAAGTCTTGGTACATCTTCGTAGCACCTGGGTGGATGGAGTATTGCGAGCTATGAGGCCCTTCAAGAATTAGTTGCTTCACATCACCCACCATAGAAATACACAGTCTACCATGATAACGTAACACGCCTTCGCTATCAATAGAGAATGACTTAACGCCCCCATTTTGCACTCGATCTCGCAGTCTAGTAAGACGGGGATCTTTATATTGGCAAGCCTTGACTTGTCCTACTAAGGATGATTATGCCACCATACCTGCAAGTAACCTGCCCTGCACTGTATGATCAATCCGAACTCCGCGGTTGTCCAATGCTTGAATATCCTTTGCCATAGGTCGTTCCTCAGCAGTAAATCGAGCCAAGCTGCCCATAGACTTTCTACTCAAGGCGTCTGTCACCACATTCGCCTTACCAGGATGATACAAAATAGTAAGATCATAATCTTTAAGTAACTCTAACCATCATCGCTATCTCTAATTCAGATTTCTTTCCTTGAATATGTATTGCAGACTCTTGTGATCAATATAGATTTCAAACGGCTCACCATAAAGATAGTGACGCTGTATCTTCAGTGCAAATTCAATTGCGGCCAATTCTAAGTCATGAGTCAAATAATTCTTCTCATGTTTCTTTAGTTGTCGAGACGCATAAGTTACCACTTTGCCATTCTTCATCAATACACAACCCAACCCGACTCAAGATGCATCGTAATAAATGGTGAAACCACCCTCATCAGTAGCTAAGGCCAAAATCGGAGCCGTAGTCAATGCAATCTTTAATTTCTGAAAACTTTCTGAACATTCATCTGACCACTGGAATACCACACCCTTCTGAGTTAAACATGTCAATGGAGTGGCTATCTTTGAGAAACTTTCTACAAACCTTCTGTAATATCCAGCTAGTCACATGAAACTGCGTATCTCTGTAAGAGTAGTGGGTTGAGGCCTATCTCGAACTGCTTCAATTTTCTTTGGATCAACTTGAATCCCATATCGAGACACCACGTGTCCTAAGAAGGAAACAGTGCCCAACCAGAACTCACATTTTGAGAACTTGGCGTAAAGCTCTCGTTCTTTAAGCGTCTGTATCACAATTCTTAGTAATTATACATTTTTTGGAAACAATAGTATTAGTTATAGCAAATATTAATATTTATTACTAATTATATTTAGAGACATTTGACATTTAATAATGATTTTTTTTACTGATTTTAATTATTTTGTACAATAATATTTTAAGTAATTGTACATAGATATTTGGGGCTTATGCACGTCATGTCAACTTTCCAGTCCTCATACTGTTTAAATAAAGATTATCAAAAAATATTGCTTATTTTAAATTATATTTTTTTAGTAATTGTATTTGGACTCTTGCATAGAGATAAAATTGACTGAGACATTCCTATTCAGTTCTTGTTAAAAAGTTCTTCATAAATAAAGTTAAATTTCATAAAAATGTGAGTCTTCATTAATCATTATTCATTTTTAGATGAACTTTAATGGGCAAAAGAAAAAAAGATAGAAAATAATAAATATGCCTTTTGGTCTAAGAAGTGCCACTTCAAAATAAAATCTAGTTGAAAAATACTTTTCAAAAATATCTGTTATTTTTCTAAAACACAATCACTATTTTTTAGTATACTCTTGACAATTATCTGAAAGTTTTTCATTGACATCCAATTTTCACACCCTTATTTGTATCTTTAAATTTAAAAGAGAAACTTTGGCAGACAAATTGGAGCAATAAAACTCGATAATCCCACATTCTTATTATGATTTCCAATATGGAGCTTTTTAATAATATTATTATGATTTTCTTATAGCTTCAATTGAACCTTTTTTAGGGCGCAAGATTAGTACTCTTTAAAAAAAAAAAAGTCAAGAATCACAATTAAGCACTCCAAAAAGTGTTACATAATTATTTTTGCCAATCATCAGATTTTCCATTCGTCAAGAAATTTTTTAAAAAGCGACAATAAACTCAATTAGAAAAAGAGAAAAAAAAAAAAGACAATGCAACATGTTTTCCTAGCAAATAATTGCAATTTTATTCCTCAAAAAAGGAAAAAAAACTTTAATTTCAATAATATTAATACAAAATAAAAAAACATAATTTATTAATGTTGGGCCCATCACATCTTTACTACTTCACACGTGATTCAAAACCAATGCAGCTAGTTTATTTATATCAGTTGACAATAATATGTAATATCAATAATATAATGTGTAAAGTTGAAATTCTAATTCCGTGTGCTCTGATATTGAGTCTTTAAAAATACTTTAATGTATGGTTACAAAATAATTTCTACTGCATCGTCTTGGAGCAAAGAGAGTTGATCATCATTCAACAACACCAAATATACAACAATACCATTTCTTTCACTGAGATTATAAGTTGATAGACCAGGTAAATTTTCAATTATTTCTGGTATAATTAATGGACCGTTTAGACCATTGTCTAGAAATCTATTTCGACAAATTGAAAATCTTACGCAAAAATTTAGATCAAGGTTTAAAATTTGTAAGTTATTGCGAATATTCGGGATAAGGTGGGGGTGGCCTCGGTGGAAGACAAGATGCGAGAAGCGAGATTGAGATGGTTTGGGCATGTGAAGAGGAGAGATACAGATGCCCCAGTGCGGAGGTGTGAGAGGTTGGCCATGGATGGTTTCAGACGAGGTAGGGGTAGGCCGAAGAAGTATTGGGGAGAGGTAATTAGACACGACATGACGCAATTACAGCTTACCGAGGACATGACCTTAGATAGGAGGGTTTGGAGGACCCAAATTAGGGTAGAAGGCTAGTAGATAGTCTCGTTATCCGTTCTTATTAGTAGTCGCATTATTGCAATATAATTTCTTGTACTCCGATTTCTGCTATTATCTGTTATTATGTGTTATTTCCTGTGCTTTGGTTATCCTGTGTCATCTGCTCTGATTTCTGCTATTATCGGTTATTTTCTGTGCTCTGATTATCCTGTATTATCTGTGTCGCTTACATTATTTCATTTCCATATCGCTTTAAATCTCTTATCCGAATCCGAATCTCTTAACCTTATCTAACAGTATCTGACTTCGTTTTATGCTTTTATTGAGCCGGGGGTCTTTCGGAAACAGCCGTCCTATCTTGGTAGGAGTCAGGTCTGCGTACACTCTACCCTCCCCAGACCCTACGATGTGGGATTTCACTGGGTTGTTGTTGTTGTTGTTGTTGTTGTATTGCGAATATTAGAAGACAAAATCTAATATATTTTTTTTATAAGATTGAGCAATAAATGAGCAGATAGTAGACCTTGAAAAGTAATTTCTTCATGAGCTATATTTACACAACTTTTTTTAAAAAAGGAAAATTTAGATAATGACCTAAAGAGAAAATATTTTTGTAGATCAGCTAAGCAAAGAAGTAGCTTGATCACTAGGCTGGGAGGTTGCCATTTTCAATTGAAAAAATATATAATCATGAAAACGATTATATGGTAAGAAATATTGTAAAATTTGAGTAATATAATATATTATTTCTTCGTATTACAATAATTGCAGTCAAATAATTAAAAGGTATATTTCTTTATTAGTACAACCGCGCAGATATCTATATAGACATAATCAATTACACTAAAGTAATATTCTCTTCTTCTACATCGTTTGGTCGTTGTTTGCATAGCTAGCAGACCTACATGTAATCAGGGAAACTTATATAAATGTATCCTTCGACCAACTAGTTTATCAACATGATCGAAGTATACACTATCTATACACTTGGTTTATATATTGTGTATAGATATGCATCTTTAAAGTACATAAAGTATGCACTTTGATTGTATATGTTGTGTATAGGTATGTAAAATATGTATTTAGTATAAAATATACACCACGGCGGGGAGTCTTAGGGTAACTAGTAAAGTTGATGTGATGTGACCGGAGGTCACGAGTTCGAGGCATGAAAACATCCTCTTGCATAAATGCAGGGTAAGACTGCGTACTATTGACCTGGTAAGACTTCGTACAATAGGCCGTTGCAGTTCGGTCCTCAGACCCCGCGCATAGCGAGAGCTTAGTATACTAGGCTATCCTAATATAATATAAACACTATCTATACACTGTGTACACATTTTACAAACTAGATAACTGTATGGTATTTGATTGTAATTTTCTCTTCAATCAATCTTATCAAAAATAGTATACAACACTAGTGAATACTAACAAATCAAAATAAACACTTAAGTAAGCCATCCCACATGTGTAGCTGTAAAGATCAACCTGAAATATTCTTCTTTGAGACTGATAATGAAATGTACGATTTTAGAAAACGAATGAACAGGCACGTTATCTTTTTGAGTGGCTAAAATTGTCCATATTAGATAAAAGGGGACACAAACATATGTACTCCACATACAATACTGATGGAGATCTCGTCGTACCTGATAGTGAGCATATACGCTCCATATAATACCGATGGAGACCTCGTACCTGTAACTATCAGTTAAAAATATATTCTTATCTGATAGTATTTGAATTGCACCATATAGATACATGATATATGTTGCTAATAAATTATTATTCATTTAATTATTAATAATTAATGATAATATATATATATATATATATTCTCATCTTATTAAATTTAATCATAGTAAATTCGATATATATACTTGATCGATACGGATAAGCATTTAGTATTTACTAAACTATTAAACCAATAATAGTGACGACACTGACCCTCATCATTTAGATGATGTGATATAATTAAACTAGTAAATATATCCGCGCTTCGTGCGGTCATAGAAATAAATATTGGTAAAAGATATTAATTGTATTAAAAATTTAGGGACAGGGAAAAAAATTATCAGTAATGATATGTTGTTCGGAAACAATATTATTAGTTATAGTAAATATTAATAATTATTATTAATTATATTTAGAGACTTTTGACATTTAATAATGAATTTTTTTACTGATTTTAATTATTTTGTACAATAGTATTTTAAGTAATTGTACATAGATATTTGGGGCTTATGCACGTCATGTCAACTTCCCAGTCCTCATACTGTTTAAATAAAGATTATCAAAAAATATTACTTATTTTAAATTATAATTTTTTTAGTAATTGTATTTGGACTCTTGCATAGAGATAAAAATGAGTGAGACATTCCTACTCAGTTCTTGTTAAAAATTTCTTCATGAATAAAATTAAATATCATAAAAATGTGAGTCTATCATTAGTCATTATTCATATTTAGATGAGCTTAAATGGGCAAAAGAAAAAAAGATAGAAAATAATAAATATGTCTTTTGGTCTAAGAAGTGCCGCTTCAAAATAAAATTCATTGTGAAAAATACTTTTCAAAAACATTTGTTATTTTTATAAAAAAAAAACACAATCACTATATTTTGGTATACTCTTGACAATTATCTGAAAGTTTTTCGTTGACATCCAACTTTCAATTCTCACACTCTTATTTGTATCTTTAATTTTAAAAGAGAAATTTTGGCAGACAATTGGAGTAATAAAACTCGATAATCCCACATTTTTATTATGATTTTCAATATGGGACTCTTTAATAATATTATTATAATTTTCTTTTAGCTTCAGCTGAACCTTTTTTATAGAGCCAGATTGTTACTCTTCTTTAAAATTAAAATAAAAAGAATCACAATTAAGCACTCCAAAAAGCACTAACGGAACATAATTATTTTTGTCAATCATCAGGTTTTCCCTTCATCAAGAGATCTTTTAAAAAAACGATAATAAACTCAATTAGAAAAAAAAAAAAAAAAAAAAAAAAAAGACAATGCAACAAGTTTTTGCTACCAAATAACTGCAATTTATTCCTCAAAAAAAAAAAAAAAAAACTGTAACTTCAGTAATATTAATACAAAATGAAAAAATATATTTTGTTCTTGTTGGGTCCATCACAGCTTTACCACTGCACGTGTGATTCAACGCTAATTATAGAAGGAAAAAAAGTTAAAAAAAACGCTAATTAATAAATTATTTTTTTCCATTATCTTGTAAAGTAATGGTCACAAAGTCATTCCTGTTAGATATATCTAGCTTGGAGAAAATGTATGTTATTGTTGAAACATGAAAACTGAAAAAGAAAGCGAACCAACAAGGAGTAACTTTAATTTCTATAAGTGAACTTAATAATGGTCTCCGTTGAATTAATTTAATTTTTAAGTAGTTGTCTAATTGAAGCGATAAGGCCTAACGTTTATGAGATACTAGAAGACCGAGCTGGTATATGCTTTAAGAAAGTGACAACATCCTAACTTATTATGTATCCATGAGGCCGTTTGAATTAGCTAAATAAAAGTAGCTTTTAAGCATTTGGACTTAAATGCACTTTTAAAGTGTTGAACCTTAATTTAAAAAGAAATAGTTACGTGTTTGGCTAAAAGTGTTGAAACTTAAAATAAGTCTGATGTATTTGATAAAAAATAATGAAAAACATTGTTTTTGCTAAAATGACTAAAATGTCCTTAAATCTGTTAACATTAAAATAAATTGATTGTTGCTAGATTTTAATTCTACATTGATTTTAGTACAAGTTAATTTATGTTTTTTTAGTTATTTTAAGTTATAAATTTTATTAGTTAAAATTATTTTAATTTGTTAGAAGTTTTTTCCCTTCACTAAACTATCGACGTACATTATATGCAGTATCCATTGTCAAAGAAAAAACATATATAACCTGTGATAAACAAAGTATAGAAATTAATTGCTAGTACGGTAAATCCTAGTTTAAGCATGTAATTTGGGTAAATGAAAGCATCTTTAATTTCTTATCTTTTTTACTTAGATAGTTTTGTCTGTTTCTTTCAACAACTAAAAGCATTTTTTGAATCTTTGCAAACTTCAGTAATTACGAAGTGGGGTTCAAAAGAAGTTGAAGACATCTTCTCAAAATGAGTACTCAAAACTCCCACCTGAAATCAATTGAGAAATGGTCTAAGGAATAGACGGAGAAGAAGGAAAAGATGGGTTAAATTTGTAATTTACTTAGTCAAACCTCAAGTACTTTTAAACTCAAAAACAATAAGTTCGGTTAGACCAACTTATGATCTTTGGCTTATTTTAAATTATTTTACTTTAAAAGCACATGACTTTTTTTTTCCGGTTAAACTGTCTCCATTTAATCATTGATTTGCAAAGAAGTACACCTTGAGTTTGATATCCCAAACTTTTGACATGATTATGAGATGAGACTATCTTTAAAATGCACTTGACTTAAAAACGCTTTTTAATCTATCCAAACACACAAATAAACTAAACACCCTCTATATTTTAAAGGAATGCATTCATGTTAGGTGTAATTCTATCCAAACACACAAATAAACTAAACACCCTCTATATTTTAAAGGAATGCATTCATGTTAGGTGTCAATTACTACAAGTAGAAGGGGTCCTCTATTTAATCCGGTGTGTACATCGTCGATTTCTTCTCTTATTTTTTATTGAAGAAGTTGAAAACTTGAAATGCACGATTTGATGGGAATTAACCTGTGTATGTGGAATATGACGAAAGTCATTTTTGTAGAAAATATTTTCCAAAGATCCTTTAGCAATTTAGCCTTTTAAGTTTTGATATTGTTAAATCACCAATCTATAGTTAAGCGCAGCCTCCATAACGTGGTACTTCTTTTTTTTTTTTTTTTTTGTCAGAAACGTAAAAGCCGCCATTAAATAACAAGGTGGTACTTCTTCTTTTTTTGTTTTTTTTGTTTTTTGTTTTTTGGTCAGAAACGTAAAAGCCGCCATTAAATAACAAGGTTTAGGATGACGAGGAGTACTACTTTGATCCTTTAAAACAATTTTATAACAAGGATTAATATGGTTTTCTCGGTGAGTTTCTCTCCATTCTAGACAAGAATGACTGATGGCGGCTCTTATCACTTCAATGAAGAGTCGCATGATTTGAAATGACATTCTTTGAATTTAAAAAGCTAATTTCATATGCTCTTCAAATATTATATTATGGAGTCTGCTATCAAGTTATTAACCTCTTTGAATTTAAAAAGCTAATTTCATATGCTCTTCAAATATTATATTATGGAGTCTGCTAACAAGTTATTAACCTCCTTGAATTTAAAAAGCTAATTTCATATGCTCTTCAAATATTATATTATGGAGTCTGCTAACAAGTTATTAACCTCTCAGTCGATTGGTAGTTGGTTAGGATTATGCATATATTAGTTATGCAGGTATTAGTTATGCATGATTTAGTTATGTATGGTTTAGTTATGCATAAATTATTTCTTTGAATGTTGGTTTGTTATATTAAAATTAATAAATATTATATAAATCTTAAAATTAATTTGTTTACAATTAAGTTAAAATATTATTTATTTGAAAAATATTAAAATATTATATTTAAAAAACTATATAAAAATATGGTTTAGAAAGGAAAGTATTTAAGTGGGGAATGATAAGGATAATATTGTCATTTTAACTTTTTGTTCATGTATTTGCTATCCATGTATTAGTTATTCCATCTTCTTCCCCGCATAAAATAATACATAGATTCCATCATAACTTATACATGTATTAGTTATGCGAGTTTCTAAATTGCAAACCAAACATCATACTAATTTTATAAATGAATAACTTATTCCTAACTAACTACCAAACGCAGTATAAATATTCAGAAATCAATACATGAATAAGATGTTTCTTTACTAGCTGTCAAACATGGTACAATTTAATGCAGAAATTAATAGATGAATAACTTATATCTTATCCCGCTACCAAACGACCCCTTAAGTATTTTATTTCACAAATTGTAGACTATTCAACTCTTCTTCCCTATTTAAACCCCACCCAAATTATTGCTTGATCCTCACCAAAACCCAAAATGGGATTCTCCAATGTCTTAACAACATTAGTTGTTTGTTTCATTACCTTTGCTATATTTCACTCATCACAAGCTCAAGATTCTCCCCAAGATTATCTTAACGCTCACAATGCAGCACGTAGACGAGTTGGTGTCGGCCCTATGACATGGGACAATAGGGTAGCAGCCTTTGCCCAAAATTATGCCAATAAAAGAATTGGGGACTGCAGGATGCAGCACTCCGGTGGTCCCTACGGCGAAAACCTAGCCGCCGCCTTCCCTCAGCTCCATGCAGCAGGTGCCGTGAAGATGTGGGTCGATGAGAAGCAATGGTACAATTATAATTCGAATACTTGTCAAGCCGGTAAAGTATGCGGACACTATACTCAGGTGGTCTGGCGTAATTCAGTACGTCTTGGTTGTGCTAGGGTTCGGTGCAACAACGGGTGGTATTTTATAACTTGCAATTATGATCCACCAGGTAACTGGAGAGGACAACGTCCTTACGGTGATCTTGAAGAACAGCCGGCCTTCGATTCTAAGTTGGAACTTCCAACTGATGTCTGATCATGAGTGTACATGGTCATGAATAAATTAAGCTTCATGTGTTAAGGAAAATAAATCCGGCAGTACTATGCTATGTGATGTTATCTAACCCAGCGGATAATAATCTAATGGTGTAGTAGCCGGAGAATATATGGAAATATGGATCTAAATTGATATCCATATGTATATGGATAGTTTTAATAATTGCTTGTCGGTTTATTTTTATTGTCTTGTTTTACAGATTGGTAATATGGGGTGTGTACCAGCTGTTTGATTGAATAGATATATAAAATATGTAAAGATGATCAGTGGACTATGATATAAAACTATATATAACTATAAACTCAACAGAGTTCTATTGAACTGAACAAGTTATATATATATGAAATACTCTTTTACTTATATATGTAGTATTATTTTCCGATAAAAATGATTCAATTGAACTCCTTTCATTATACAGTGCTCCATCACTGCTCACAAGAGTCTTCCTCTTTATGTCTCTACTGTGTACTTTTAATTCTTTTACCATGATGATAGTAAGGAAATATTGTGTCATATATAATCCAATTATTCCATGATAAGATTATTGAGATCAAGCATATGTATTAAACTGCTGTTTTCATCATGCAACTAGACCCAAAATTTTCTCTTGCTAGCTAGCCCCTGAAAACTCACTATAAAAAACTGGGTAATTTACAGAAGTTGAAAGTTGCAATTCGCAGAGGTTTTAATCTCCACTATTTGCTAGGGGAAGATAAAACCCCCGCGAATTGCAACTTTCAACCTCCTCAATTTTTTTATTTTTTTATTTTTGTAGTGACTGGTCTTAATTTGAGTACTAAAAATCTTTGAAATTGAAAACGTAAATAAAGTCTGCTATGATCTTTGAACATTTAGCTGGGTTAAGTAATCAGAAGTCTATCTACCACTAAAACCAATGGTGAGTTAATTCCAAAGTCTATTGAGTGCTAAGAATCAATATGTATTTTAACCTTAATGACTTTTATTTGTTGCTTAGTCATAAAGTGAACAAAATTTTGGGATAATATTAAAAAAGAAAGAAGTAAAGCTACTAATCAATTTGCTAGTGGATAACACACAAATATTATATTAAAACAAACAAAAGGTATTATTATACATATATCGTTGTAGCTAATCAAGATAAATACAAGTTTATCAGTCTAGAGGGCTAGACTTAAGCAATACGTGATTACTACTTTTGGTAAAAGTGTTAAGAACGCAAATAATCTCAATATTCAAACTTCAACATGACCTAACTACTTACATCATGTCTTTGACTTAATGAGGTTAGAGTTTTAACTAATAAATTCATGTTATTAAAAAGTCAACTACAAGTAAATTTTATTACTCGCAAGTATGGATCGGTAACTTGCAAAAAATGATACCTAAACCTATTATAACATGTAAAATAACATTACTAATATATTTAAACAAATTACATTATTTGTGTTATATCACTTAAATCCTTACTGTAATAGTATATCTTAAGGTTAAAGCACTGTAACTTTACCAAGGGATCTGTCTTCCTAACTATAGAAGTTGCTTTAACACTCTTAACTTCTTTCCACTTTCCACATGCAACTACTAATTGCCCGATGCAAAATATTCACATTTTTCACCTATAAATATCCAACTTATCCAATTCCAATTCTCATTACCTTTTAAATAATGGCATTATCAAAAGCTTCTTTTTTGTCTCTTCTAATTTGTTTCATAATTTTGGCCCTTGTTTTTCCTTCTTATGCCCAAAATACTCAAACAGACTACCTCAATACTCATAATTCTGCTCGATCTCTAGTTGGTGTTAGTGCATTAACATGGGACACAACTCTTGCAAATTATTCACAAAACTATGCCAATCAAAGAATTGGTGATTGCAACCTTGTCCACTCCAATGGTCCTTATGGTGAAAATATTGCTAAGGGGAGTGGTTCTTTCACTGGCACTGCCGCTGTTAACTTGTGGGTGGCGGAGAAGCCATACTATGACTACAATAGTAACAGTTGCACTGGCGGAAAACAGTGTCTGCATTATACTCAGGTGGTCTGGCGTAACTCGATTCGAGTTGGTTGTGCTAGGGTTCAGTGTTCCAATGGATGGTGGTTTATCATTTGCAGCTATGATCCTCCAGGCAACTACATTGGTCAACGTCCTTACTAAGGATTAATTTTTCATTAAGAGTTTAACCAAATAATTAAGAATGTGATTGAAATGTTTTGAATAAGTTACTAAAAAGAAACATATAATAATAATATAGAGGCTATAATCTCTATTGGCCGCATGCATTCAGCTTCGTTGCACTAAATCATTAGGAGTCAACGACCCATTGCTGCTAAATTGTTTAATTTTCCTATACCAGTTGTTTGAGTTCTTCGGACTCAATTTTATGCATGGCATATTTCGTTAGCCATTCTCAGTTTGACAGTTTCTTTTCCTTTTTCCTTTTTTATTTTTTTATGTGTTAACTCTGCTAATTAAGACATAATAATTAAGTTATTAAAAATGCTCTCTTTCTAACATCTTTAGCTTTTTGATAAGATTGTCACGCTCTTCAACAAGCAATGTTATATGGGTCATGGGTGGCAGAGAAGCCGTATACATCGATTTGAATATGTGTTTGTTTAGTGTAATAAAAGAATTTACTTATGAGAAACTAACTTTTGTTTTAAAAACAATCTATATATCAATTCACTAATAGTATTGATCTAAATAACAAGATCTAAGATCAGAGTCCAAACCTTGGTCTTTGGTGTAGTCATTTATTATGGATATTGTCGACAATAAGGCTTATAATAAACGTGCGGAACTGTTAAGTGCATGTCGTGGGCTTGTTGCGTTATGAGGTAGTAATTCACACAAATTTCAATTATTCTCTGTTATTTCCTATCTTTGATTTTTGATTATTTATTTATTTTTTTAAAACGAAGTGAAGAACTAGACTCGATCGTCTCCCCTAATACTTTCTCTGTTTTATTATGTATGTTTAGTTTTCCCGTGTACGACTTTTAAGATTATAAGAAATATTCTCGAATTTTATGATTTTTAACTAGAAATATGTGTATAATATACTAATAATATTCTTTAAATTTTGTGGTCTTAATTATGTCATTTCACTCTTACAATTTTGAATAATATTGGGGCTCTTTAAATTAAGTATGAAACAAAATAAAACGTGTACAGTTTGGGAGATTTTGATTTCTCTAACCTTAAGATATCGCTGGCAAGCGCAATAATGAGTTCTTTGGTTAAGATAGTTACTCAGGGGGTGTCAAACAAGGGGATTGAGTTAAATTTGGATGGGTCAAAATGGTAGTAAATGGAATTGACCCGCTCAAAAGATATTTCGGCTGAAACGAGCTAAAAAGCGGGTCATAATTCAAGCCGCTCAATTCTTACTGAGTTTTAATTTCTTTATTTATTCCTTCATAATTATTTTAAGTACTTAATAAAAAAAATCTCTTTATCATGACTATATTTAACGTATCAAACGGGGAAAAAAAAACGTCTTCTTAATTTGAAAATATTTTGACAAGATTTCTCATGGGTTAATTTAGGCTATATATTAACCCAATGTTTAAATGGATCGGAATGGGTTGAGCCAATAAATAGCTCGCCCACACTTGAGCAGTTCGGCGGAGGCGGATCATATTTTTATGGGCTAAAATTAGATTTTGTTACTTTATTTATATAGTAATTAGCATTTTGTAATGAGAAATAGGCAGGTTACAATTAAAGCTTGACAAGTTGAACTTTGTGGGTACGTAAGTTTACCTTGACATTTGTTACTTTAATAATTCAGTAACTGCGGAGTGATAAGGAAGAAAAAGTCCGTCGACCGCATAACATGTGGAGATACTCGCCACTATATATTGATACACAACTTGTAGTAATACTCCATCACTGTAAGAGCATTATTCGACTAGCCGATAAGCAGTGACGTAGTAGAAAATTTAATAAAAATAGATTTCGAAAACAATGTCAAATTGTTTGTTTATAAAGGAGATTCAATATATGCAATATAATTTTCCGACGAAGACGAAGGAAGAAATCGATTGATCCCTTCACCATACATAGCTCCGCCTCTAGCTGCTGATAAGCGCGCCCCTTCCTATTCGTATTTACTTTGTGCTTTTACCAATGATAGTAAGGAAATATTAAGGAAATATTTTCTTATAATCCAATTATTCAATGATAGGATTATTGATGATCAACCATATATCTATTTTTTTCACCTGGAGCTTTTAAAGCCTTCATTCCTGTATATTTTCTTAGGTGGAGATTTTAAAGCCCCCGTTCCTTTATACACTTGCCACTGATCAATAAAGCCTGCTATATGGTTAAAACAAAATGTTACTAAACCCAAAACTTTCTATCACTAGCCCCTGAAAACTAGTCTTAATTTGACTAAATTTTGAAAACTGTAAATGTAATTAAGATCAGGTCTGATATTTAAATATTTAGCTGGGTCAAGAAATCACACTTCTATCTACTAGTAAACCAATGAGTGAGTTAATTCCAAATATCAATTGAGTGCTAGCTAGGAATCAATTTGTATTTAACCTCTATGACTCAAAAGACTTTTATTTGTTACTTACTGATAAAGTGAACAATTTTATGGGATAATATCAAAAAAGAAACAAAGTAATTAAAACTATTAATCAATTTTCTAGTGGATAACACACTTGTATAATTATATGAAACGGAGAAAAAATGTTATTATACATTATTGTAGTTAATCGAGAGGCCAAGTCAAGTTGATTTGTCTAAAGAGCTAGACTTAAGCAATACGTGATTACTTCTTTTGTTAAAGGCATTAAGATACCCAAATAATTGTCTCAACATTCAAACCTCAACATGCCCTAGCTACTTGCATTATATTCATTTTTATGAGTTTAGAGTACTTTAAAAATATACAACGTAAAAATTATATTCAGGTTATTAGAAAGTCAATTATAAGTAAATTTTTATAGCAAGTATGATTGATCGTGACCTGTTATAGCCGATAAAACTGCACTAATAATATGTAAATACTTTATATTTTTTGTGTGTGTAATTTAAATTCTTACTTTAATATAGTAGTATATATTAAGGTCAAAGCACTATAACGTTGCCAAGGGAGATGTCTTCCTAACTATAGAAGTTGCTTTAGAACACTAAAATTCTTTTCACTTTCCACATGCAATTCCTAATTTCACGAAGCAAAATATTCACCTTTTTCACCAATAAATATCCAACATATCCAATTCCTTCTCATCACCTCTTCAAGAAAAAAAAAATTGCAAAAACAAACATGGCATTTTCACAAGCTTCTTTTTTGACTCTTCTAATTTGTTTAATAATGTTGGCGCTTGCTTTTCCTTCTCATGCCCAAAATTCCCAAGCAGACTATCTCAATACACATGATTCTGCTCGATCTCAAGTTGGTGTTAGTGCCATTGCATGGAACACAACTCTTGCAAATTATGCACAAAATTATGCCAATCAAAGAATTGGCGATTGCAATCTTGTCCACTCTAATGGTCCTTATGGTGAAAATATTGCTAAGGGAAGTGGTTCTTTCACTGGCACTGCTGCTGTTAACTTGTGGGTGGCGGAGAAGCCGTACTATGACTATAATAATAACTGTTGCACTGGTGGACAACAATGTCTACATTATACTCAGGTGGTCTGGCGTAATTCGATTCAAGTTGGTTGTGCTAGAGTTCAGTGTTCCAATGGCTGGTGGTTTGTTATTTGCAACTATAATCCTCGAGGCAACTACATTGGTCAACTCCCTTACTGAGTATTTTGACTAAGAGTTCTATGATCAAATAAGAACATTATAACAATGTGATGAATAAGCTAATATATAGAGGTTTTATGATCTCTATTGGCAACATTTAAGTACTACTAGCATTTTAGCATCGTTGCACTAATAAATTACGAGTGTACGACCAGTGCTGCTGAATTATTTTTACGTATCTGTTGTTTGAGTTCTTCGGATTGAAATTTAAGCACGACATATTTAGTTGTTGGATTGGTTATTCTCAGTTACAGTATTTCTCTAATTTTTTAAATTTCTTTTGTCATTTCTGCTTGTGTTAGAAATAGAAGAAAATTGAACTTACTCCAATATTTCTCGGAAAATTTCATCTGCTAAATGAGAAGATAACTTAGAGCCCGTTTGGTCTAATTAATAAGTGATCTGTTTGAGTCAAAATTCGTATTTTCCTCAAATAGTTAAATTTGTAATAAATTAACACGCGTCAACTACTTGTTGGTCCACGCGTCAGGTGCATTTTTTACCCATACATGATCATACTTAAATTGTAACATTTGACTTTAATAAATGATAAAAATTAAGAAGAAATTGCACAGCTTTCCCTACAAATAGGTTGACCTTTAATTTTTGCCCTTCAAAATCGAACTTATGTCTAGCGATACATAAGTTCTGAAGGGCGCGGGGCATAACTTGTGGGATTATGATGCGAAAATACAAATTTATGCCCCGCGAAAAAAATTGAAATAGGGGACCAAAAATTAAGACCAGCACAAAATTGGGACAAAAGTGCAAATGACCCAAAAATTAACTTTTGACTTTAATGGTGTTTATGTTCTTCTTATTTTACAGTCATTATGAGATGACAAATCAAATGTGTTCATCAATTTTTTGGATTTAATCCAATGACATCAAATTAATATTTTAACACGTTTTTTGGAATTCAGTAATGTAATTCAGTTACACGACTATATATATATTCTAAAAGAAATCAGCATTTTCTATGCTAAAAGATTTATTTACTTTATTTCTTATTCTACGAAAACAGCGATATGGATATACAGTCTGGGGGCAGTTATTTGATAGTTTTTTTAATACTCATATTTGGGTTTAAAAGGAAGAGAAAAAAAAAAACATGAATAACAGAATCTACACTATATATTCACTTTCCCGTTAAAGATGACCAGTTGCGTCCAGAAACTTAAAGCTTAAATTTAGCTCAATTGGCCGTTTATGTCAACTCATTAATATTAAAAATGTTTCCCTCATTAGAAGCCAGCAAAAACATTCTTGAAAGGGTACATTACACGAAATTAGGAAAGGGTGCACCATCCACCAATCCCAATATCCTTCCACCCTAGCTATAAATAAAGGTAAAGAAAAGAAAATATAAATGCCTAATATAAAGTAAAAATCGCCACTTTGCTTCATAGATAAAGATACTTTGATCAAAGGACCTTCAAAGACTTTTTAGATTTAAATCTATATTATGCAAAGAACAAATATAAGTAAATAAAGTGAAAAAGAAAAGATCTTTTCTCATCATCCTCTATTGCAGAGGCGTCAAATTTAGCCTAGAAAAATTTAACATGCCCAACTCGTTCATTTGACGCCCATAATTGTTGATGATTAATACTTTGGCAGAGAGCATTCTATGGGAATATTATTTTGAAACCGTTGATTATCCATGCAATAATCATATGTCAAGTGATATCTTCTGACCCATTTAAACGATCTTCTTTGAGTCCTTGTCAAAGTACTGAATTGCCTCTTATTCCACCAATTACTTTCACTTTCTGCTCTGCAAAATCTTGCATTCCCTTTCCAAATACATGCATCAATTGAGTAATTCCCCAATGTGGCCACAAAGGGTGCTTGTGACCAATCAATTTTTGTTTTTCCACCATCTGTTGCCCATCCTTCTCCATTCCATATGCTGAGTTTGAGTTCCATTGGTTGCCAACGAGGATATTTAGCTCCTTTATCTGCATGATTTCTGTATGTTCTAATAGGTACCCAATCTACCATGAACCTGCCCAATAATCACAGTTTTATCATTTAATATTACAATTAAATGAACCCGAATAGAGCGAAATATACACAAATCATTTATATATAGTCAATTTCAACTTGTTTCAGACTGAAACAAAATTTATATATGCCCGCGTGTGATGTGTAAAAATGATATCAAGTTAAATATGCATGAGGCCTGCTAAAGGGCAGATAGAGTACTATATAATGAACGGGTTAAACTGGACCCAGTCTTTTTGACATTAAGCATGAATAAATATGTGAAAATTTACTAAATTTTCAACTCTGAACTCATAATTTGAAAGTGTTAACAGGCTCAATAATAAGAATTTAAAAGTTGAACATATCAAATTTAAATTTTGAATTCACGCCTGATCTGATCGTGATGACCCAAAATTATTGTAACAAGAAAATAAAAGGCTTACACAATTTGATGAAGGTTCCATAGAATAGAATAGGTGTGAAAGTCTTGAGTTGGATCAAACCACAAGTTGATTCTCTCTTCTCTATCATCCGATCCATCAACATAAACATTTGTTTGAAGAGTAATAGGTTTTCCAGGCGCATTCCCCAGAAATTCAAAATCTACCTCATCATGATTTGGTTGATCCGAAGCTAACTGCATATATAGTTCCAAATTCATTGACAATAAAATAAAAATAAAGTAAAACTTTTAAAATACTAAAACTACAAGAATTTTAGTTTTATCCATACATAAAATGCCACAACGGTGCCTGCTGAATTTCCGGGTATCAACTTAATTTTCATGTCGAATTGACCAAATAAAAACATATCATTTGAACAAACCTCTGAACCTGAACAAGTTGAAACGACAAGTATTAAGATAATATTCATCAAACATTGTGGTCATAACATTAAAAACAATAGAGGTATAGAGAATTAGCATTTCATGTAATTACCAGATTCCTTGTCAAATATCAAGCTTCTTGAACGGCCATCAATCGAAGTGTTTACATGGTTAGGTGAATAGCTTACGTAGAAATCCTTATTAAAATCTCCTGTAGAAACTATAGAAGCTAATGTAATATGAAATAAATAAATAAAAATAGTGACCAAGAAAATAAGTCTAGAGAAGTTTTTCATGTTTGGAAAATTATCAAGAGTGGAGGATGAGGAAATAGGGATAACAGAGATAATATATAGGTAGTTAGGTATTGCATGGGAGTTAAGTTGGTGGGACGAGAAACAGGAGAACAGATTAAGAGTTTTAGTGTTTAAGCAAGAATATCTTTTATACGAAGCAAAGGAGTAGTATCAAAGCTAGCCGTTAATGATAACAATTATTCTAAGCCCTAAAAAAGGTTTTAGCTTATGATTTCATATTACTTCTGAAGTATGCTTAATTTACCCAAAAGGCGTAATTTGATAGAGAAACAAATTGAATTTCAATAATGCGATCTGGTTTCGTTAGGTGATTAAGGCCCCATTTCTATATGATAATAACTTAATGGTTTAAAGCTAAGCATTCATACACCGAAACTGTAAGGAAATTACTAAGCGGCAGATTCAGAATTTAAAATTTATGGATTTCTATGACTACTTCAAGTTAATATATGATAATAACTGAGTTCAAAATCAAGTATTTATATATACATATATGGTGAAAATTAATCTAATATATATATATATAAGGTCAAGTAAAAGTTATTGGGTTCAGTAAGCCCGCACACAACATGCTGGACCAGCTCGACCTACAATTAATCCTAGAATCATACACTTATCGTCTAAATTGACTTTTTTTTTAACTCCTATTAAATAGCTTTAAGTTATACTCCTATATACTAATACTGCAAAAAAGAAAGAATTACATCATCAGTATTATTTTAACATACGATAACTAGTTAATAACCTTCAAAGCTTCCAACTTATGCTGATCACCAGGCCTTTTAACGTCTAATTCAGAGGCATAACGTTTAGGAAAGTACGAACTGATACATAATAACGTTTAAATACTTTTTTTGCTTTTTGCTTTTTTCGTCATTCTTTCTTTTGAGGGTATTTCAATCAAGCATATTTCTCATTCGCCTGTCTTAAAATTGAACTAAGAATTATTCCTTCCCTCCTTTTCCGTCTTTGATTGCTTAATATATTTGAGGCCAATATTGGATCCTTTTGAAATCATCACCAAATGATGTCAACCACAACTCATATATCTTAATTAATTAATTTTCATTTTCGTTTAAGAATATGATAAGCATTCCTATAATTAGCATTATGACTGCTACCTTACTACCAACCCCGACCCATAGCTAGCTCGACGTTTTCCTTTATTAGTTCTTTTTGGTGGAAATTAGATGAATATGAAACGATTTGATTTTGGGTTTAGTCTTATTTTCGAGAAAATAGTATGTTTGGAGGTGGGTGGTCTTAAGCTCTTCTAATCCCACTAGCTTGCCCCATGGACAAAACTTTGAGTTTAATAAATTTTTCAGTTTTGACCTTCAAAGCTTGCCCAGTGTCAAAATTTGAAGACTACTTATTTCCAATGTTGTAAGGTATAATTCCTTGCAGAAATTATGTATAATTAGCGTGTATACTACTACATTAAGTATACCATTAATGTATATTTATTAGTATACTAGATAATTTGCCCTCGCTTTGCGCGATCACGAATAACAGCATTAAACTTACAATCTTTTGCTAATATCTGAATATTAAATAATGAAAAGATAGGTTCTTGTAAATATTAAATATTCTAACATGAATTAGAATATTTGAGATTGTCACATATCTCGAGAACGTCTAATGAATAATCTCATCATATACACTATATTCGTTCTCGCGAACTTTGTGATATTAGGGCTTCCTAAAATAATCATTGTTAATCTCAACAATTAGTTTAAATAAGCTGAAAATTGACTAAAAGTTTAAGTCAATAATAATGTTGATTGGAAAATTCCGAACACTAACATTTTTTCAATTATGTTCACCCTTCCAATGTCATTGGAATCCTCTTATTAGTTTTCTGACTAATGAATAAACGTAGATAAGAAAAAAGATAAGAGAAGGGCGATTGTAAAAAAAAAAAAAAAAATAGAAGCCAAACAGGTTGCATATGCTAAACAATAGTGATGTATTCTAACATAATTCTTTCCAAAAAATCGTCAACTGGTTCAATAAGGAAGTTACACTTATGAAAATAGGAAGGAAAAAAAAGGAAGATAAAGTAATTAATGAATGCAATCTCAAGTGAAAGAAGTCTGAATTTCCAGACAACCTACAAATTATCATTACATCTTGACAATTTTGTACCCATAAATCAAAATTTCCAGTGTGTCACGAAGGTAGATAATAGAATTTTCCTACCATTGAACAATTAGAATGACCTTGGACATCCATCAATCCAGGAAAAAGATCAGCCCCAAGATTTTTTCCCCTTACATTCCCGATATAGTGAAAACTTTTTTCTTCAACCACCATAATGAACTGCTGCAATAGTGTACCAGTTTGTAGAAGAGTGTGCTACCCCACATTAAGTACTTTGTTGTATCCTGAAGTAGTAGAACTGTTTGTTAACGTGCAAACGACATCAAATAGAATCTTAGTTTGAGCTTTTCATCGAATATTTATGACCGAGTAGCCCTTTTCCAAACAGTTAAAAACTGATACAATCGTGGTATCATTGCTAATCCTAACCACTGGCTTCCTTCCATAATCACGATCCGCAAGCTTCATTTGGTGAAGTCTTCTTTCTGTTTGTGTGACAACCATAAATACTAATGTTTTATCAACTTTAACAATCATTATCCCCCTTGAACACACCTAAAATGGGCTTCAATTCTGTCAATCTTTTGATCAGAGCCCTCAATGGGACCCCTCGAATTGTTTTTCTTTACATAAATTAAGGAGACAATTCGACCATAGTGATTCAGCAATTTAGCTTCAGATATGTTGCACTGTGTAGCTGATAGCCCTGCAAAAACCTCGGCTAAAAGGCTAATTTGATTCGTCCCAGTGAATTCTAGAGTTGTCATCGAGCCATTATACTTTTTTGAACTTGCATAATGACTTGACTCAAGTGACTGTTTAACAATAGCAAGAAGTTTAAATTTAATCTAAAGACTCATTCAAATAAATTCATAATCGAAGCACCACATATACAAGAGGTGCACATCAAATACAAGAACCGATAAATGTAAAACTGCAAATCCGTGCAAAAATAGATAAATATGTAAGCTTACAAATCAGTAGTACTTTTTAGGGGGGCTTCTAGGAAAATCCATCATCACTTTTTTGGACATAAAATTGAAAAGTGAGTCTCATGGCTAACACCCAAATTGTACTATCAAGCCACAAGAAGGGCAAGTAACAAAGCCTTGGATAATGTTGAAAATATATATTGAAGAAATGAATAAGTTATGAATTCATAAAGAGAATCTTAATGTACCTTATGCCCTCTAATGGAAAATCTTTCCTTTGCAAGAAGTAAATAAACGTGAAGGGAAAAAGTGAGCAACTACAAAAAGTTTGGTATTCTAAAACTACTAACAGGAAAACATGATGATGACAAATGGGAAGAAGGAACAGCAGAACACTTGGTTATAAGTAATGACAAACTGCTGGTTTAAAAGAATAGAAACTGCAAGAATCAATAACAATTAAACAAAAACGTTCAACCAATTGAGCTCACCGTCCATAAACTACCGAACATCACAGGATATGTAAAACTTGTTTGATTTAAAAGTTCGGATGTGTAAGTATTTGAACTGGTTCCAGAGAATTCCATGTTCGCTTCCACCATCAATCTGAACATTATCACAACATAAATAATCAAAGAGAATGGGGCTAATCAACATGAATTTATGTTTAATTTTACAGAGTTGTGAGTCACAGATTCAAATGCGCCTGTTCATTTTGATTATGCAATTGACCTCAACTATTTCGAGTTCGCGGTGACATACTATTGACTGAATAAAAATAATTCAAAGACAAATATTACTTACCATAACGTGGAGGGTGTATAAATAACAGGCATTATCAATCATGAAACTACGGTTGAAGTGACAAATACTTATCAGCAAAAATAGTTCTTCTGAAAAATGGATCATTTTCGAATTTGGGTTATGAAAATTTCGAACATGTAAAAGAAGTAAAAAGATTACAGAGGTCATTAAGTTTTGAAAAGAGAAACATGAAATCCGTTATACATGATATAACGATACACAAATTAAGAGGAAGAGAAGGAATTAAGTAACTTTTTAGTTTTTTAATATATATATTATGGATAAAATTAAACCCAAGACTCCATGACCCGACCATACATAAAAGAAAATCAAAAAATCTCAAAGGCAGCCAAGCATGAGTAATTTTGTGTGTCCATTAACCTCAAACATAAAAAGGTAAAGTATAGGATTTTAACGATACCTTAGTCTTCTTCTATTCCAGTTCATAGCCTCGCCCTTGTCTAGTCTTAGAAACGACCATAGTATCTTGGTTTAGTATAAAAGTATATTACTGACCTTTGCAGTGTCTACATCTTGCATAATAGCATTGATAACTTCTTCGCTGCTGTTCTCAATCTCATCATGTAAGGCCTCCCTTAACTCCTCAATCTCTATATAGTCATTTTGGTTCTTATCGAAAAATTCGAACGCCTTCTGCAGGTGCTCCTTATATGTCATCTTTCTTAGGTGGACTAAAATGGCTACAAACTCCCTGTGACCCAAAACTCCATCTTTATTAACGTCACCTTATGAAAATATCACGGGTTAGTTTTCTGTGTTCCTCCCAAGTCCCAAGTCCCAATTAACATTATATTTATGTTGTGGCTAATATTCTTATTTCTTATGTAGTTATATTAATTTCATAACTAAGACCCTGATGCCTGGCAAGGGGGCATGGAGGGTGATTCCATCAGAGAAAAAAAAAATGAAGGAAAAAGTTAAATAGTTTTCCTAAGTATTTTCTTGAGTACTTGAAAATATACAACATTCAACTATTAAATAATAGGAATAAGAAGAAGGTCCAGCAAGAAGAAAACTGAAATGAAAATGAAATTACAGCAAGCCGGGAAAGCAAAAAGGCTCTTGCTGCTTCTTGTGGTATCTATATACATGTTAGTTTTCTCGTAGAGTTGATAAAGGTTGCTGCAATGAATCAAATCTTAATGACATCAATTTTTTTCAACTGGTTTGCCTATCTGGGGTTTGTTTTCCTTTTGTTTCGATAGAAAAAATTCAAGTTCACATAAGTCAAAATTTGAATGGCTATGTATATATTATTGCACTGAGGAGTAAGACACATGCTCATAAGATATAAATCTTATGTAGCTTACCTTTCCAGTTGAAGATTTTCCAACAGAATGAAGTAGATGCTTGTCATTCTATATAACTTATTCAGCCTATTAAAACAATATATTCTTCAAACAATACATTTACACAGATAACAAAATTCATAATATTAATAAGTCAACATGAAAATCAAACAATAACGTGGCGAAATATGAGGAAGATATATAGTAAACGGTTTCAAAGCGAGAGGTTAAAATCGATCGTAAAGGAATGCATGAGAAGCTTCGATTTCATGTCGTTAATCAAATATGTTGCTCTTATTTCAAGAACCTCAAAAAATAAATTGAAGACAGAGACTAAAGTTGCAAATTCTTGTTCGAGGCATAATAGGACTATACCATTCATGAAAATGAACTGCAAGAATGATTCCAATTTCCAGCGGACAAAGTTGAAGAAATAAATATGGGGAATTAATAGCACCCTCTTCAGCACTTGTCAAGCAGAAGAAGAAATAAGATATGCCCCCCCAATAGAAGGATAAACTATTGATACCCTAAACAAACACAAATGACAAAAAAATAAAGAACAAACAATCTCACAAAAAAAAAAAATAATAAGAAACTAATCGGAATTCATATGTCTCATAGTTTTATTAATCAAATATAAATTTTACCTGTCAGGATAATTGAAAACTTGAAGATTTCCTCTAGTTTGTTGGTTCTTCACTGCGTTGGGTGCCGTTGAAACCGAAAACCTGAAGTTTAACAATATTAGCTATGCAGAGATTTATACCAACAACATTCTATAAATCACCTTATATAGTAGCTTGAAATCTGTGGTACAAACCAAACGACCCCTTATACGTTCATATTGAGGTGCAATCCAGATATTTTTAATCACAAAATCAAGGTGAAATCCACATTATGACCACAGTAGGATACATATAACTTTTATGATCTCAGGATGGATAACAACTACCACAATCATATATTTTAGACAAATGCATGAACTTATTGGTGGTCTCCTGCATTCTGACTATCTTCTATTTCTTTTATTTTGTCAGTTCGTCTAGAAAAGGAAAATTTATGCCTGCAACTCGATTTAAAAGCTAATCAATACTTATTTGCAATGCACCAGTTCATTATTTTTTTGAGTGGCTGCACATGTTCATTAATTATTTCTATGTTCACCATTGAAGGCTCAACACAATCTCTTAACAATTTACTCCAGCATTCAAAAATGCTCAAATAGTTATTCCAAAGTTTCCTTGAGACATCAAGACAAACCCGGTAAATGGTCATTAAACACCATAAATTCAAATCTCATAGCGTAACAAAAGTTGGATCTTTTTCATTGTGTAGCTGCACGAAAGTGTCTTCCTCTTCTGAGCAAACCTCATCCATTTAATCATCAGTATCAGAATCCTCTGTACTTGCCAATGAATCATCACTTTCCAACTCCTCATCAGAGGCGCCTCAATTTCTTCCTCAGGGGTCCCACTGTTTCTTCTTCTTCTTCTTCTTCAATATGGGTATGGCTCTTTTATCAGTCGGCCCTTTTGATGATGTGAATCGAAGTTTTTGTCAGTGAACATGCGGTTAAAGCAAGAATCAACGGTGACTTTCGGCCTCCGGTGTGGTGCTGCTTACCAAGGAGAGGAAGGTGTGAAGTCCTAATTGTTGCAGTCTTATTTCGGTCCTTTATTTTCTGGATTAGAAGAAGCGACTGCTGGAATTCTCTTTAAAAGAAGGTTTTAAAGTGCCACGAGCCTTTGTACTGCTTTTATATATATATATATATATATATGATACTTACGTCTAACTGTAAAGGAATAAACCTGGATGGCCGCAAATATTTTTAGTCGCCTGGTTATTTTTGTAAAGTTCCCTCTGGGTGTAAACTTTTTCCAGAAGGGAAAAGGGCCTGATTTCCCCCCTCTACTTTGCGAAATAGTTCACATTTGCCCCCATTATACTATGCGATCAAAAATATCCTTGACGTTAATATAGTTGCTAAAAATACCCTTTTTTCTTAACAGAGGTCCACTGTAGTGAATTCCCATCTATTACAATCCTACATGACCTGACATTTTGGCTGAGATGGAGGTCATGTGACACGCCACCTCCCCACCAATTTTTTTTCTTAAAAAAAAATACTAAATCTTAATATTTTTTTCTTATTGAAAGTTTTTCCTTTTTTCATTGCTGATATTTTTACACATTAATTCCTAATTAAATTAGAATCTAAATAACTACAATCTTTCATACACACTAAAACCCACCCACCATCCCTTTATCTAACTGAAACAACCCATTTCTTCCACTTTCATAAATTATAACCAACAAACCATCGTAAAAGGCAACAAAAGAGAAAAAGAAGAGATTGGTGATTCTTGAAATTGAAATTTTGGGCTTGAATTTTATCAGCAATTGCTACAAAGTGAAGCTTTGCTAATTGATTGGAAATGTTAATGTATTTTGCTAGATATTTCAGTTGGGTATTAATGATTGTTGTTGGATACTTCAGATCTATTGGTTCTTTTTCAGTTGAACTTGTTCCTTTTGAAGATGAGCTGAAAAAAATTGTTCTACATTAGCCAGAAAAAATGGTGTCGGAGAACGTCAAGCTTTCCAACCACCCAAAATACCCCTCGACCTTTAACGTACTCCATTCTTTCTTCATTCCGTTTAATATCAAGTCAATCAACAAATCTCTTTATAAAGAATTCAAAAAAATAAAAAATAAAAAAGAGGGGGAAAATGGCGTAGAAGGGGAGCTTGCAGTGACCTGGGAAGAAGAGAAGCAATAAAGAGAAAAGGAAAAAAATAAGAATACAACAACAACAAACCCATAATAATCTCACAATGTGGGGTCTGGGGAGGGTAGAGTGTACGCAGACCTAACCCCCACCTTGAAAGGTAGGACGGCTGTTTCCGAAAGACCCTCAGCTCAAGAGAGAAGAGAAAGAAAGACAAGACAAGACAAAAGGTTAGATATGATCAAGCGTATCGAAAACAATATGAAAGCAATGAATAACAAAGCAAGAAAGTCATGGTAAAAGGAGAATTAACTGCTATAAATAACTATGAAAATGAAAACAATGAAGGTAAATAAGTCATTATAAACCAATAGATACTCGCAGAAATCAAGAGACAAGAAACTATACAACAACATAGCTACTCTCAAGGGAGGATAAGCGCGACTACCTATTATCCTTCTACCCTAATATGAGTCCTCCATACCCTCCTATCTAAGGTCATGTCTTCCGTAAGCAAGAAATGCGTCATGTCCTGTCTAATCACTTCCCCCAATACTTCTTCGGCCTATCTCTACCTCTTCTGAAGCCATCACTGGCCAACCTCTCGCACCTCCACACTGGGGCATTTTCATCTCTGCGCATCACATGCCCAAACCATCTCAGTCTCGCTTCCCGCATCTTGTCTTCCATTGAGGCTATTCCAACCTTGTCTCGGACGAAAAAGGTATATTAAGAAATAATAACTAAATATAATTAATCAAATATATCATCCAATTAGAAGACAGCACGTGTATAGTTTGAACCCAAAAATTTCCTTTGCCTGGCGACGATGGACCTCTGTTAAAATTAGGAGTATTTTTAACAACTATACTAACGTCAAGGGTATTTTTGGTCGCGTAGTATAACGGATGACAAATGTGAACTATTTCGCAAAGTAAAAGGGCAAATCAGGCCCTTTACCCTTTCCAGAATGAATCTTTGACCAACCATTTATGTACTAGAGAAAAATAAGAGTCCATGATCTTTATCTCTCCTATTTATATTAGAAAGTATCCCCTATAAGCTTTAATCAAGATCCATTTAATTTGTCAACCAATTGTAAGAACTAAGAACTAAGAAGTATATATGTACTAAAATAATGAATCAATAATTCTCAATCTAATTATATAAAGAGGTCGTTTCTAAGCATTTGCACTAGTGGAAAAAGGAGGGTAGTTGAGGCCGGCCTCATTTTAAATATGACCCCCTCAATCTTAATGTCAAGTTTTGTAATTCATTAATTTGTTAAAATATAGATATCTTCTGGGAACTTTTAAAATAAAATTTCTAGCTCTAACTTACAAGTTTAATCATTCACGATTGCCCTTCATACATACGGACTGGTCTTTAATTTTGGCCCCTAAATTCGCCTTCTCTTAGAAAGGGGATCGAAAATACCTCGAGGTTCTAGGTTCGAAACTCAGCAGTGTAAAAAATTAATATTTTTGCAAGCCTATTCAAGCAAAGTTGCATAGAACCTATGCGGGAGACAGCAGACTTTGCCTTATAAGGCAAACTTTTAGCTATGTCTTAAGGCAAAGTCTACCGCATAAGGCAAACATTTGCAAAAGCCTTGCCTTGGGTTTTTTTTTTTTTTTCTTTTTAACCGAGCGTGGGTTCAAACCCAGAACCTCGGGGTATTTTCGGCCACCTTTCTAAGCGAAGGGCAAAAATTAAAGACTAGCAATTTGAGGGCCAAAAATTAAAGACCACCCCAAAAGAAGGGCAATCCGCGCAAAAAAATGTAATTGGTTTGGTATCGGTTTGACTCTTTTTTTTTTTTGCTAATATCAAACCAAACTTATTATGGTTGATTTTTTTTTCCTCAACATCAAATCAAGTCAAACCAATCATTTGTCGATCTTTTTAATCGGGTTGATTCGATTTGATTTATTGATTTTCTTTGTATACCCCCAATCGCTCTCATTTAATCTGTATTCATTTTTCTCAAAAAGTTTAACTGATATTCAATGTAGGTAATTTCAGGCAAACTATTTCTTCTCTCTTTTTGTTATATTTTTCTAATTTATCGAAATTAAATTTTAATGCTTAAAAAAATTGAGTGTATAATTTCAAATATGAAAAGTGAATTTAAGTTAAGTGGGTATTATCATTTATCGGAAAAGCTTGAAATAATGACAACCCACTATTGTTGCAAAATAGGTTTGTTTGACAAATTGATGATTGAAGTTTGTTCTTTATGACAACTTGATGATTGAAGCTTGAGCTCATTTGGAGTAGATTTGGATGTTAAATGGCGTGTTGGATGGTTAAAATTCAAAGAACAAGTTGTTGTATCTCGATAAAATTTTGTTCACCTAAACTTCATGTAAAAATGTTGGAAGTTTGCTTGGCTAGCCAAGCCAAACTTTAGGCAAAAAATGTCTGAAGTTTAACTATGACAAGCTAGACCATACTTCAGGCCAAAAAAAGGTCTAAAGTTCATCAAATTTCAGACACGACTTTCTGCAACTTCAATCCCGTGAAGTTGTTTAGAAGTGGCTAAATTTGTGAGGAAAAATATCAACTTCGGCTACAACTGAAACAACGGTACCAAAATCGGCTATTTGTGAACTTCATCCCCTAAGAAAAATTCTAGTTTAACAAGTTTCGCACTTCTGGCCTTGAATTTTTTCTTATGAGGCAAGCGGGTGGACAAAAATTTCAAATCCATCCATTTTCAAGGTCATTTGGTGTAATTTCAGCTATAATATGTGTTTGATTAATGTGTATGCTATTATATTGATTATACCATTGATATATATATATATATTTAGTATACATTAAAATACATACTTAGGCCGACTGTAAAGGAATACGGTGAGACCTAGACGGCCGTAATTAATTTTGTAAAGCTCCGATCCCTCTTGGTGTTAACTTATTCTAGAACAGAACTTTGACTAACCATTTCTGTAAAATAAAAAAACAAGAGAGCATGATATTTATCTATCCTATTAATAGAAAATATAAGGTATAAAAGGGTAAAGTTGTTGGTCAAACCAAAATGGCTTTTAAGCCAAAAAAAAAAAAATTTGGGGTTAAGTAACTTCTTGATTTTGACTTATTTAAGCATTTTTTAACTTAATTTAAGCTGTTTTCTATTTTGTCAAATACTCAAATAAGTTAAAAATAACTTATAAGCTGGTTTGACCAACTTATAAGCTAATTCAAACGGGCTCATAATCAGTATATAAAAGTTCTATGTATTCTATGATGTTTCTTTTTCCTCCTATAATGATATTCTTATACTCCTATCATAGATTTTATCGGTGCAGCAAAAAAAGGTCTACTGTTAGCAATTTTTTTTAGTAAATCTAAGCAAAACAATTCTTGTTCGCTCCTGAATGAGAACTAGAAGATAAAGAATATGCTTGGTGTTTTTCATCAATCATATTAATTTTTATATATGCTTTTTTTGAGCAGAAGGTCTATTCGGGGCGGATTTAGGGGCATGCGGGGCTGTTCGGGTCGGGGCGGATTTAGGGGCATGCGGGGCTGTTCGGGTGACACCGTCCACGAAAAATTACATTGTATTATAGGGTAGATTTTCTGTGCTTGTGTACATATATAAGTTTTGAATATCCTAACCTAATTGAAAATGTTAGTTCAAGCGGTCCAGGGTGTTCAAAATTCTCTTTGGCATCCAAGGTTTGACTCCCAAGGACAACATTATTTTTTATGTTTAGCTATTCTTGTTTTTTTTACCCCGAGTGAAAATCCTGAGGTATATATATATATATATAAAAAAATAAGACATTAAGTATTTATTGTCAACATTAACAAACAAGGTACCAAGTTAACAATACAAATCTCCACCGGACCTTTCAGATGAGATCCAATTGAAGGTACCTGCGAAGTTCCGACTCAATTTATGCCGACCATCAAATGTAGAGCGAAGTTCCGACATCTCCCAGGCCATGCTCGTTTGATTCTCCTCGAGTTGCTTGAGTCTCGTATCCACCATCGGTAGATAGCAATGAAAGCACCAATGCAACAAACCCAATTCGTAATTGCAAACTAACAAAGATTTTGATTGAATTAACTGGAAGGAAAATTACAACTTGAGGGAAATATGAAATCAGAAGGAAAAGGGATGAGGAGAAATTACAGAGATAATGAAGATGAGACAGAGCACGTGCTGCAACCTTACACAATAACGATCCCACTACTTCTAGAACTGCATAATATAACCGTACTATTACCTGTTGCCACATGTGCTTCAACCATGCTGCCACATATAATCTTCCAAAAGCCTATTGGGCTGCTTCTGTCGTTTGCTCCTCAGGCCCAAATTCTTGAACTCCCGACCCAATTACTTCCTTGTCCACAGCTCGGTCCTGTGTTGGGTTCATAACAAAATCTGTATCTTACAAGTTTCGCACCTCAAGAAATATTCACATCTAAATCATGTATCGTTCAAAAAGAAGAAGAAAAACGTAGGAGTATTAAAGAAGTATAACAAAATTAGGGTGGGTCCAAATTCACAACCATAGTATCAAGACCCATGAAGCTTGTTGGCTTTGCATGTGACCATCGATGTTATGCTCATTCTTTCTTTTCTATTTTAGGTCTGTCCTCATGAATTTATTATCAAAGAATTAATTTTTTTTCTCATAAAAAAGAATAGATATTATTTTATCTCTTATGTGAGGAGAACAGCTATCAAGGGTGTGACATAACGAATAGTAAAGTAAGTGAAAATCAAAAGAGATCAATAATAGACACAAAAAGCACAAGATTATATTTTTATCAATCTAAATCTTGGTGAGGAGAGTTATTTGATAGGAACTTCTCTATAATGACACCCGCATATAACAACACCTCTTTATAACAAACTTTTTTCGAAACCGATTTTTTATGTTATATTTTACTTCTCTATAACAGCATCTCACCGATAACAGCAACAACTAACTTTATAACAATGCACTCTCTGTAAAATTATCCCACATATAGCCGCTATCTTTTTTTTTGGTAATATAATAATTAACCATTTTTATAAAAATAGAATATCTATGACTACCAATAATAAGTGTAGAGATTTTGACTAAATATTTGATCATTTAATACACTATTACAATAAAAAAAAATGTTATATGATTATAAATTTTCATCATTAAACGATTTTCCTTCGTTATACAAAAATTTTCCTTCGTCATACAAAGTGTGATTAAGCTTAGAATTTGGCAATTAAAAATGAAAATTAGATTTTATGCATATTTTTTCCCTATAATAGCGAAATATTATTTGAATGTCATGTTGTTATAGGTGTATAACAGTCATTCTCTATAACATCTGAAAAATTTCGAACCCAAAGATGTTGTTATAGAGAGGTTTGACTGTACATTTACACGTGAGGGCGTGGGGGGGGGGGGGTGTTGCTGTTCGACAGGGCAAAGCTAGCATTCCGGGATTCAAAAATATAAAGAAGTAAATACACGAATAAGTTATGGAGATATGAAAAAACAATTTTAACCTTCTATAGACAGTGTAATTTTTCGCCAAAGTGGGTTTTGTGAACCCCCTTGTCTCTAGCTAGCACCGCCCCTGTTAAGATGCATAAATAATTTATCAAAAATCTATTGTATTTCTATTTTAAATTTAAAACCTATAATAAACTCTAATATGCATAAACAATTTACTAGCGATCTACTCCCTTTGTTTTAATTTATGTGAACCTATTATTAGTTGAGGAGTCTACGAGATGGTTCTTTGACCATATTTTCCTAATAATTTTTTGAAATGATTTCAATTTCAAATTAACATGACTTATAGTACTTTTTATGTAGTATCTAAATATATAAATTTTATTTTTATAAACTTCAAAAATCTATGTTAAAATTTACTGTCAAAGTTATAATAAAGTTTGACTCTCGTACTCCATAAAAATTCACATAAATTAAAACAGATAAAATATAACTTTCTAATATAAAATTTAAAATTCATAAACTCAAAATCTTAACTCAGATGTAGTAGTATATTTTATGATGAGAAAAGAAAAGCAGGCATATGACCCGGTCCATTTATAGTAAAAGTATGCGAGCCAGTCCAAAATCGGTATCCCTCTCACTGTTCAACAGTACATTTTGCTTTGTTTGTAGATCCAAATAGGAAAGAGACACTGAAGAATTATAGATGTTGAAGGACTGCAATCTCCTCATCATACACATACTAATAGACTTTGTATTGAAAACTCTTTGACTAAGGCTATTACTTTCCCTTTTTCCCATTTCTTGGCCTAGCACTTGGGAACTAAGCTACTTTATTCTCACCTCCTTTTTCAGGTACTTCAATATTACTCTTTCAAGGTTTATTTGAAGTGTATTTCTTGTTTATTTTGTTGAAGTGTTTGAGTTTGTACAATTAGTGTTAGCTCACTTGTTTATTTTTCTTTTCTTGTTCTTACACATAGTGTGATGTGTAATATGAATATTAGTTTCTTGATACATAAAGTTTTGATCTTTTTCTGGTAAATCAACTGCTTCTGCAAATGGGTTTGTGTAATTTAATGAATATATCTTTTTGTGTGAGAGTTTTTTTAGGTTTAACTTGTCTTGGTGTAAATTTAATTGGGGTTTAGTTAAGTTTGGGAAGTCTGAATTAGTTGTCTTACTCTGTCATTGCATTTATGGAGTTTGGTGTTTTGTTGTTAGGGTTCCCTTATATTAATCAACCTTTTTTCATATTCTTTTGTTAATTCCTCAGTTTCAATAGTTTGGACTTTGGAGTATTTATTTTAGGGAATAGAAGAAATGCACTTTTATAATCTATGACTGTGATGTAGTTTGATCCGTTTTGCATTTGGGTCGAGTCGGTTGTACAAGGATTAGCAAAGAAGTTAACTTATATTGACTGTGTAACGATTCTTTTACACTATTAGGGAATTTTAACTTGCGATTGCATATTAGTTACCAATTTTACCATATTACTGATTATGCTTATGAAGGATTTAGCTGTAATTATCTAATAATTGACCTGATTGTGTAAATAGTAATTACACCGTGAAAGTAATCTCTCGGCACTTTGTCTTTTATGAATGCAATTGATCTTTCAATCGAGTCGTTGTAGCGTTTACCTGGATATTGAAAATTATGAACTTTTTGTTCTAATAAGACCACCTCTTTAGAAGCGGTTGAAAAAAAAAATTGCACCCTTTTTTCATGAAAGTGGAGCACTTCTCGTTTATGAATGGAATTCGATTAAGGGTTTCAACTGCGCTCTCAGTTTTCCTTTTTCCTCTTTATTTTTATTTTGGAAAACTTCACAATTATGTTACTGGCATAGTTAAAATTATGAGAAAGTGCATTATTTCCTATTTATCTAATTTAACTGTCTTTTCATAAGTGCATTATTTCCTATTTATCTAATTTGACTGTCTTTTCTCGTTAAACTGCCACTAGTGACTTAGATGGATTTCGCAATGCTGCTGATGCACTAATATTCTTTTTGGGATAACAGTGGTTTCTGAGTCAGTTTGTGTGCATTGATGACGTGCACCGAATATTATTTCCTTCCAAATTGATTGAATGAACTATTAGTACTGCCCAGACAACCATCTCAGTAATAATAATAAGGCCTCGCGTGGAGTAATTTCTAACTCAAATTTGCAACCCTCCCCTCCCCTCTGCCCCTAATTTGTTTTTCACTTCCCTGCTTGTTAAGGAGGCTGAGGTAGGATACCGATATTACATCCCTAAGTAATGCTAGTCCTCTTGCTTAGAAAATTTTAGCCTGCCTATAACTTACCATGTATTATAATACCTAGTTGACAGTTGACTTCAGAAAGAATTAGATCAATGATTGTCAGCCTATATGGTGCCATTTGTGAGGCACATGGAGATGGTAATTCAAAGATATTTTGACTTCTTAAAAGTAGCAGTCTGGCGCCTATTTTCTATATGCTACTTGAAACTAAATGATATTTAACTCCTTAACAAGTTTAAGGCTAGGTTGTGGTGAGGAAGATTGTAATGGTGATCGTGTTATGCTATTGCAAGGAGTCCTATTATTCAGTTAGGTGACCTGTCCAACTATGGGAACTTTATGGCCACAAAACTTTGACCATATCACGTCCACGATATAGAGAGATTCAGATTATTGTCATTTTTATAAACTTTTGCCAAAGTCGAGTTCAGGAGGAATCAGTCAACTGGTTGTTTATCAGCTAAAAATAGGTCTTGATAGGGCCTACAGTTTTTTTCTTTTGTCAAATTCAAACAATTGGCCCGTCTTAAGGAAAAATCTATTCATTATGTCCAAATTACTCCTCTCTTCTTTGGGATTCTCCTAAATCCTAATAATTTGAGATACCTGTGTAGCCAAGAGATATATGCATTATCATACATTCCAGATGATGCTTTTCAGAATATTAAATGTGAAAATGGTCATGTGCGTATGGCAGCAGTTTACTTTCTAAGCAAATTTAAAACATTTCATTTTCTTAATAATGGTGGTGCTCGAGCCGGCTTGCGCACACCTCAACTATTTCACTG
Source organism: Lycium barbarum (assembly GCF_019175385.1). Classification (NCBI taxonomy): domain Eukaryota; kingdom Viridiplantae; phylum Streptophyta; class Magnoliopsida; order Solanales; family Solanaceae; genus Lycium; species Lycium barbarum. The sequence continues at coordinate 129,525,530 of NC_083342.1, forward strand.
GGTATATGCTGTCTCTCCCTAGCACAGGTTCCGGGTAACACTAAGTCACCAAGGCTTAGGCATAAGAAATCATCTGGTGTTTTTTTTTTTTTTTTTGTTTGTCTACTGGGATGTCAATGCTCAATTAGCAAATCTAAAGCTAAATACACTGGTAGATTCCAGCAGCACTTGTTTCTCCAACCCATGCGCTGGTTTAAACCAAATGTATTGGATTAGGTTGATGTGTTGTATTATGCTCTGAGTATATTTGGCAGGTTAAGATGACAAATTTATTGAATTTGATTAGTAACTATCTTGCTTTGAAGCTGCTGAGTTGTGCTTGGACTGATTTGTAAGTCTGGTTGCTGACAGATTTAATGACTCTTTGCAGAACAGGTAGTAAAACTCACCATGTACAAGCGATCACCTGGTAGGAACCATAGATCCAAAGGCATCAAGGTTAAGAATGTTTTACAAATCTGTCTGCTGCTTGCTGTTTGCTTTTGGTTGATTTACCAGGTCAAGCACTCCCATGATAAAAAGAAAGAATTTGATGAAGATGATACTAAGACTCCAATTGAGACTGGAAGTAGTAATGAACTTCTGAAACTAGGAAGGAAAGATCTCCTACCCCGGATTGAGGGATCGGATACTGTTAGTGAGAAGCATAGAGAGGAACCAGCAGATGAAACAGTGGAAGAAGAAGAAGGGAATAAGCCCGAGGAAGAAGATCTAGAAGAGAACAATACTAAAGAGAAGAATGATGAACAAAAAGAAGATGGAGAAGACGAGGTCGATGATCATGATCAAGAGAAGTCTGATGTAGAGCCTGATCAAGAAGAGGATGTTGTCGACGAAGACAAGGAAAGAGGATTAGATAACGAGAAGGAAACTGATGAGAGAGGAAAAGATAACGAGAAGGAAACTGATGAGAGAGGAGAAGATAACGAGAAGGAAACTGAAAAGAGAGATTCTGAAGTGAATGATAGTCAGGTGGAGGAAGAGAATTCATTGGAGGACCACGACCATGATGAGGATTCGAGCAGTTCACATGAGGCACGTGAAGAACACTATAAAGCAGATGATGCTTCAAGTGCAGTGACTCATGATGCAGTTGTAACTACCACTGAAAATGACACTGGTAAGTTAGAGCAAGAAGCGGAACATACTGCTGAAGCCAAGAGTGAAGTTGGTGTTAATAACATCATGCAGATCAATGCCGGCCAAAATACAACAGCGGCTTTGGAGGTGGAAGATGGTAAAACAGTTGTAGACGGCCCTCCTCAAAACACTACAAACAGTGAAGAGAAAGGTGATGATTCGATCTCATCTACTGCTAGAGATATTTCAGTTTCAAATTCCACAAAAACAGAAGGATTGGCTGATAATTCTGAATCGAGAACTCAAGCAGTTACCCAAGAATATAATGTTACAGTAGGTGATACAACGTCTGGAGTTTCCAACCTGTCAATTAGTTCTTCACAGCAAAACAACGCTACAGATATGGTGGATGATAATCAAATTGATTCTAACTTAACAGTTTCTTCAAAAAATTACGAGTTAGACTCAACCCTGGTAGATTCCTCGAATGTGTCTGGTGATACAGAGGCAGAAAAAGTCGTCCAGAGGAATACAACTATTGAAGCAGTAGATAATGTGGGGTTGCCTTTGAAAGATAAAAATGCAACTGAGGTTGAGAAGGCAGATGCTACTAGTGAAGAAATTGGAACTACTGATGAAGGCGCGGATGTGTCAATTGCTGAGAATTTGGGAGAAGCTCAAGATGATCCAATTGATACTTCTGATTCTTCCACCCACTTGGAAGAGAAACATATCCGCACAGATGTGGAAACTCTTCCTGAAATACAAACTGAAGGAAACATGGAAGATGCTGCAGCAGAATGATACTGTACAATTAGGGCAGTAGTGTGTTTAGTTTTCGTGATGAGAATTCACACTTCCGTTTACTTTTCAGTTTCGCGAATGTGCAAAAATTCATAAGCTGTAGACCATGTTAACATTGCAGACAAAATATAGACAAGAGTGAAGTGTACCAACTTGTATAATCGTTTCTCGCCTCTTTAGTACCAGAGTGTCTTCCATTTCACTTTAATCTGTTTCCTATCGTGGTATTGATCGTGCTTCTGTTACAAAGTTTGTGCTGTGTATTGGAGCATATATGCTATTTTATGACTTGGTAGCTTGAATTTTTTGGATTGTTTTGCTTGCCAAGGTATTAATTAAGGTAGCATATACTAAAAATCACAGTGTAGAATCAAAGTAGATCATGGTTCTTCTGATATTTTTCAAGATTCCAAGGAGGACTTGGTTCGCACGGAAGATGAAAGTATTAGCATTTCAACATGAACTCTCGTGTAACACCAGATTGTTCCAAAATAGAAATGGAAGTCCCAATTTTTTAGTCTCTTTCAAATTTAATCCTTTGTCCCATCACAAGTCTTAATACTGGTTTTGGATATAATCTCAAATTCAATTATCTAAGATATGGGCCTGTGCCACTCTCTACAGAAGTCGAGCCAAAAATAAATAAATAATGGACGCACTGTGTGTTTGCATGTGAAGGAAAATAATAGTAGGTGAATTACATATGTGATCTCAACATTAAAGGTCACTGTTCATTAATGAATTAATTATCCATTTACGCCTCACCTATGGATAAGCCTGGTCCAGTTTCAGTTTTTTGGGATGGACCTGATATGGGATAGGTACATAAAGCTATAATCTAAAATCTGTGGACGCTAAAAATTCGTCGATGGAAAATGTTTATATTTTCATTCTGGACCTCGTGGCTCTCTTTAACCTTGGGCCAGGACCCAGTCTGCCCATAGTTACACGCAGCTGTTTCCTAATATTTCCATCTATTTTCTCTCTCTAAATCCACTCAAAAAATTTAAAAATAAAAAATAAAAAATGAAGAGGGTGACTTTTACTTGGGGATCAAAATTGACAGTAGTGAGTTGTGACCAGCTTTTATTTATTATTTTCAATAGAGATACAATAATACTTGTATGATCTAAAAATCATGTAGACTGCTGTATTGAAACGGTACAGATGAGCAAAGCAAATGGAAGGTTGGTGCATTAAGCCATAGGGACTAACAAGATATTTCTCCGATTTATGTTTTGGGAATACACGGTTTCTCTTTTATTGCTAATATTAAAATTGCTAGTGGACACTAATCCACTACAATATTTCTTCTTTTCTAGAGTATTTGTTAGCAAATTTTTTTTCCTTGAAAAGCTTCGACTTTTCTATATTTTCCTGTGATTCATCTTTTAATATAAGATTATTCATGGACATTACTTTGCATAAACTAAGAGCATAACCATCTCTATAACACTCGTTCCATAACTATCATGTGATGCCCTCCTTGATAGTTAAGTGTATTCGTTGACTAAGTGGGTGGTAAGTACACCTTCATATTTAATTAGAGGTTTTGGATCGAGCCTTGCTAGATATGAAGAATCGTCTTTACTAGGGAGTATTTTATTTCACTATGGGATTGCCCGACGCAAATTCGGATTTATCAAGCCCCAATACAAACACTAGACATGGGATAAAAAATCAAAAAACTAAAATTTCTCGCTTCGCCACGGATTAAACCTAACCTGGATATCCATCACATACTTAATTTACCCCGTTGAGCATCAATCTTTTTAACAGTAAATTTGTTACATAGCTTTACCTTGTGTTCTGTACCCATGTGATTAATCAAAAAGAGAAGAAAAAACCAAATCAGACAATCACCCAAAATGGGCTGTACTACACCAATAAACACATGAGAAACCAGATAATTGCCACATATTACAGCCAAGCCAAGTCTTATTATCCTACCAAGTAGATACACACGTGTACTGCTGAACGATGCAAATAAAATTGACTATTTTAATTGTCATGCAGCAATATTTTATTTAATTGATTTGCATTACCATTCTAATAAGACATGTATTTCCAGATCCAAAACCACCTGATGCCTATTGTATGCCAGCCTAGAAAACCATATACATTGCATTCTTTTGGAAAAAGCGACAAATATAAACCAACTTTGGATTCCCACTTCCAAAACAAAACTCCATTGCCTTGTTAAAATCTACATTATGCATACCCTTTCGTGGAATTAATTCCCTAGATGATCACCCAAGTTTGTGGAATTGCCTCCAAATATCATTTTTGTTTCTTTTAGAACAACAAAGTCACTTAACTATCACAATTTTTCACAAATATACTAAACATCTCAAAAGTCTTCTTTTCTCCTAGTTGACATGTCATGTCATTAATTTTTTTAATAATAGACCTATTTAACTCGTCAAATCCATTTAACCAAACTCATATTTTATACCTAATCAAATATGATCCATTTTTTTTTTCAATTTTAAAAAGTCATGTGACTTATTATGATTGGCTGCATATATTATTTAATTTAAAAATTAAACCCAATCATTTTTTAAAACCAAATTTGCTGATTCGTTTCTTTTTAACCTAAATTTTAATTAGATATAATTTTTGCCTTTACCAAATAGTTACTTTGTTTCTTCTTCTTTCGTTACCTAATTAGATATAATTTTTTGTTCCAATGTGATAGAAGATGTATATACTTATTTATGTGTTTACCCAAATAGTAGTTACTACTTTGTTTCTTCTTCTTTTTCTAAATCTATAGGCTAACGTAATAATAGTAAAAAAAAAAAAAAAATCAATGCAATAGAAGATGCTGCCAAATTTTGTGTGTAATTTCAACAATCTTTTTAACAAATATCTATCAAATTAAACGGGCAAGAGGGTTTTGGAAAAAATATGATATTTAAAAATATTTGAATTTAAATAGAAAGATAAAATTATTTAAATTCAAATATAAATATAAATTCGAAGGTAATATATTTGAATTGAGATAAAAGAATCTTAATTTGATGATTTATTTAAAAGTGGCTTAATAGAAAGTATGGTTTAATTCAATTGCTTTTTAATCGGGTCATATTTAATTGAGTATTAAATATGAATTTGGTTAAATGTGTTTGATGAGTTTAATAGGTATATTATTCAAACAATTGGCTTAAATGACATGACATGCCAATTAAGAGAGAAGGAGGCTTTTGATGTGTTTAGTATATTTTAAGTAAAATAGTAATAGTTGAGTGACTTTGTTGGCCTAAAAAATATAAAAGTGATATTTGAAGTTAATTCCCTAAACTTGGGTGGAATTAACTCCCATTTTGTGTTAATGGAAATAACTACTTAATGCAAGTAATGTCGTTTCATTTATTTAAGTCTTATTGAAAAATACTCAATATATAAAAGGTAGTAAGTACCTGTAAAATGATTATCATGGACGTAAATTAGCCACAATATCATCCTTACTTAAAAAATAAAGATAAGACCTGCATACACTCCATCCTCTCCGTAACTTCAATTTTGGAAATATATTAGGTATGTTAGGTTGTTGTTGTAATACGAGTACAAACCAAAATGGTATTTTAAACTTTTCATTTTGTTTCAAAATAATTAGTGCTTTATGATATCAAGAAAAAATTGATCTTATTGTTGCAAAATTACCTTTATTTATATAAACAAGAATCATTAAGTAACTTTTCTAACAAAAAAAATAACTTAGAAGGAAGTAAAATTTGATTGGAGAAGTAAAAACAATTCTAATTTTTAAGGAGTAAATAATTTCTTAAGAGGTGTGACATAAGCTAAAAATATCACTTATTATGAGACGGAAGGAGTAGTATTCAATAGATTTTAAAATTTAACACGAAGTAGTCATACTAATGTCATTCATCCAAAACGAAGAATGTTAAAAAAGTGAGAGATTCATGTAACGAAAGTTCAAAATCATTATATTACAATTCAATCAATCAATAAATACATTCCAAAAGTGAGGTGGAGAATTAAAAGGAAACTCAAAACAAACAGCTGTCTTCGCACTGTACACTCGTGAAAAAGCAATAAAGAAAAAGAAAAATCCAGCTAAAAACTGCTGTCAAGTTAGTTAATTAGCAAAACTTAAACTGAACCACGAAGCAACCCATCATGATAATTGCGACCCGACCCGTTTAATCGCATCATTCTTGATCCTGCTGTCTCAGCTCTCTTCTCAGCTTCTGGGAAAATGACCGACAAGCATCCATACTGAGATCCATAGCAGCTGCCAACGCCACAAAAGCCGCCGCATCCTCCGCACAGCTCACGTGCTGCACCCCAACTTCCACCTCCGGCTTACTACACTTCCCCTCGCCCCCCATTGTCGCCGACATCACGAACCCCCGGTACAGCAGCTGCGCCCACGACCCGGATCCAGGTTGCGACCCGAAATCCGATCCGGATCCTGACCCGGAACTCAGGTCGAAGCTGCTGTTCGGGCTAGTCAACGGGGTAGCCCCGTTGATAATGTCTATCCCAATTTTACCACCTTTTTTGGTACTGATTGTTGAGTTGACTAATGTGATTGCATCAGTGGCTCCATCAGGGATGATCTCGAACCGGTATCCGAGCTCACCGTTGCGTTCTCGCCAAGCTTCCAGGCGACCCCATGGTTTCCAGGTGTTGTCACCGGGTCGGAGGATGAGCCAGGACCCGGGGTTAGATTTGCTAACACGATCAGAACCTTGTGATGGGACAAATGGGGTTACCATCGATGCTGCTGCAACGGGTGAACCTGAGAGATCATGGACTGTTATTGACCATCCTTTTCGTTCTTTTACAGGTGTCTCTTTATCTGATGTGCAAGAACTGAAACAGCTTGTTGATGTGCTTGGTTCTGATAGTGACGATCTGTAAAGAAAATAGCAAATTAAGTATTAGAAACCCCTTTTCAAAAACTAAAAATAAAAACCCATTCACGAAAGAGTAAGAATTAACAACAATCAGTTGATTATCAAATCAAGAAATATCAGTTATCTGAGCTGATTGATTACTTATTTTAAAAGTTAGGTTAAGGTATACAAAGGAATCAAAACATTTAGTTTGTCACTTTGTTGAAAGTACTAATTAGAGAAATTAAAGACTTGGCTTTTCATCCTTAAAGGGGGCATCAAAATCAACAACTCAATTGAACTACATGTAATTGGACTAAAAATTCCAAAATCGTAACTTGTTTATGTGCCAGAACTATAATACTACTTCTACCTAGAACCTTCTGTACCCTATTTAAGATCTAAAAATTGGTCAAAACATGTAGCGTGCAACCAAAAAACTGTGACAACTGACAAAGTAAAATTTTCAATTGATTGAAAGAAGGATTTATACCTGGATCTCATATTCCGGTCACCGGAGTTTCTGAAACTGAACTTGCAAGTAAAAACAGGTTGCTTGACGTTGCCATTGACTTGAAAGACTTGTGGACTACACTCAGGTTCACCATCAAACTGAAAAACAAATCTCGGGTCGGGTTCAGCTCTCACATTCAAATTCAATTCTGCACCATTAGACCCATTAACAGAAACCCATCCATTTTGAATCACAACTCCTCTATGCCCAATATTTTCCAAACTCTTCAAATCTAATGGCACCAAAACACTTCCCAAAAGCTTCCCAGTACTACCCTTTAAATACCCAAAACCCATCTTACCCCCATATATTTCAATCTTTAAACAACTTGGTTTTCCTCTAACATTCGATTTCTCAACAAGTTTCACTAGCTCTGATTTACTGAAGTTAAAAAAACCATGAATTCTGTTATCCAAGATCGCTTCTTGTTCTTGAAAAAACGCTGAGATACTTGTTGATTGTGTCAAGAAACCTTTAAGCTTGATCTTACAGTCAAAATTTGTAGTGGGGGGCAGTTTAGATTCAGTTGGGAACTTCAAAGCTAAACTTCCTATCACAATACGCACGAAAGGACATGGATCCATTAGTCCTTTCGTTTCTTGTTTTTTGCTGTGTAAAAGAAGAAGAGATAAAAGATTTGTGGAATTTTAGGGAAGAAAGTGGGATTGAGGGTAAAGGCATATATATTAAGTTAAGGTGCATAGGCGTGCGTGCGGAATGAGCTGTGGGCACGTACGCATACAAGGTGCGCCAGCAAAGAGCATCTCTGTTCTCTCTCTGTCAATTAATCAAAGCATTTAAGCCTGAACCCTCCCTCTTAACTTGTCTTTTTCACAAAGTGTTTCCTTTCTTTTCCTAGTTTTCTATTGGGTTGTGACCCTTGTAGGTATGTCTTGACAAGGGCTTTTTCGCATTCTATAGCCCTATATTATTTTCTTTCCTAATATTACACCCTAATCTTTAATTTTCTTATAGTTATTCCTCTAGAATCCAAAGTTGCCTCCCCACTCCTCTAAGGCCAGGTCGCGTTCACCTTTGGAGCCCCTTACCTTGAGTATGGAAACAACCCAAACATAGACCGAATTAGGGGTAGTCAATATGAAAGTCTCGCTTTGAGTCTAGCTATCGCACAGGGGCTCACTAGCAGAGTTATACAGTTGTGAGTCTCGCATAGTTAATGCTACCATGACGCAACGTTGCGTCTGCACTGATGTGATTTTCAAACAACACTGGCGCTACATAGCCATATAGGCAACGCTGGGACCGCCTTCCTTCGCTTCAAAGTCTTAATCGCAACGAGTAGAAGTAAAGAAAAAGAAAAAATTATGCAATTGGACTATATGTGTTATTAGTTCGAGTTTTGCTTCTCTAAAGATTAAAAAAAAAAATCGGCTAAAACTTTTAATATCTTATCTTTCGACACATAGTTGAATATTTGATCGAGATGAACCAAAGATATTGTCCTATAAAGCAGATTCTTTTTACTTAATCATAGTTGTACCTAGAGGTGGGCGTTCAGGCCATCAGATTGGATATGAAATTTTCGGTTTGGATATTCAGTTTTCGGATTGAAGAAATTACAATCCAAATCCAATCCAAATAAGTTCGGATTGGATTGGATATTTTAAGTTCGGTTTCGGATTATTCGGTTTGGATATTTCGGATTGTCGGATTTGACTCTTGAGACTTAAGGCAAACTTATTAGGAACGAAATTCATGTGTTAGTTCCACAAAGGTAAATCATAATCTTAATTGCTCAGTAAAAAAAGTCATCCAGTTCAAATTAGGATTAACAAATCCAAGTTATGTCCAACATAGTAAATCCACACCAAATAAAAGCATTCTGGAAAAGTGGAAATGACTAAAATAAAATCTAAGTAGTCATCCAGAAAAATAACAAAGAACTCTGCCGTGGGTGACACTAACTTGAGACTTTTGAGACTGAAGAAGTAAGAAAGCCCTATATTATATTTGATTTAGTAGAGAATTGTATATTGGACTTAATATTTTAATGGGTAGGGTCGTAGGTACTAATCTATTGGACCTTTAGAAACTAGACTTATTAGTACTGGACACATATGATATAGGTAGGGCTAGATATACGGTATAAAAATTTCGGATTTTCGGATATCCAAAAATCCATAGTACTAAATCCATATCCAATCCGAAATCCATAAATTTTAAAAATAAAATTCGAAGTCCAATCCGTAATCCAAATATCCAAACCAAATATTTAAAAAAATTCGGATTTCAGTTTGTATTTCGGGTTGGCCCAAACTGTGCCCATCCCTAGTTGTACCTTCTCCTTTTTACCTCTTTACAGACAGTTTTATCTCATAAAATGATCATTAACATTTAAATTACACTAAAATTAGCTTTATTGTCGCTATTCTTTTTTTTTTTTTTCCTTTGTAATGTTGATGTGTAACAATGTTACAAGAGAATTGAGAATAAAAGGATGAAATCGTAAAAGAATAAAACATAGGATGCAACTTAAAGAAAATGGTACATAATATTAGGGATGGATAATGCAAAAAAGCCTTGTGATGAATACATTTTGGATTTATTAGGAAGATAGAAGACTAAAGAGGACCAGTTGTAATTGGATTACAACGGTAGAACAGCTGTTGGGGAGTTTTTTCATTTAAGCCAGTAGGAAAATGAATGGAATTGGTACCAGTCTTCGAGAAAAGGACCAAAATCATCCATTATGTTTGGGTTTGGATCAAAATCATATATATTCTTTCACATGGAGCACTAATAGTACATTATGTTTGCATAAGTGGTGCACTTTTAGTCAAACTCCCAAATAAATTTAACGGAAAAGAACAAAAATGCCCCTGAACTTTTAGAAAAGGTATAAAAATACCCTTTATTCATCTATTTTGCTAAAACTACCCCTCAATTCAACTTTTTGGCTCATTTATTCCCCTTGACTAACGGAAAACACTAATTTTAAAAAAAAAAAATTAAATTGCACATGACATTTTATTACTGAAAAATTGATTTATTCTTTTAAAAAGAAATCTAAAACCTTGAAATTTTTTTAAATTTGGAAAACTTTTTTTTAACGGGTAAAACCTTGATTAACGGACAACATTATTTTTTTCTTTTCAAAATGTGAAAAATTGAATTTTTATAAAAATCTAAAAAAATTACAATTTTTATGGAAAAACTGTGTTTAAAAAAAAATCAGAAAATTATCTTTTTTTAAATCTAGAAGAAAATTATGGAGTATTAGTTTTGCACATTTTACTTAAAAAAAAATCAATTTTTCAGATTTAAAAATTGAATTTTCTAAAAAAAAAAAGGGGTTTCCACCCGTTAAAAAAAGTTTTCCAAACTTAAAAAAATTCCACATGTTTTAATGAAAATCCAATTCTGTTTTTTTATATATATATATATATAAGGCTTACTACATTTGTTTTTTAAATAAACGGATGTTGAAAAATTATTTTTCCTTATTCTACAAATAACGATTTTTTAGATTTCTTTTTAAAAGAATAAATCAATTTTTTAGTAATAAAATGTCATGTGCAATTTATTTTTTTTTTAAAAAAAATTAGTGTTGTCCGTTAGTCAAGGGGAATAAATGAGCCAAAAAGTTAAATTGAGGGGTAGTTTTAGCAAAATAGATGAATAAAGGGTATTTTTATACCTTTTCTAAAAGTTCAGGGGCATTTTTGTTCTTTTCCGTTAAGTTTAATAGGGAGTTTGACTAAAAGTGCACCACTTATGCAAACATAATGTACTATTAGTGCTCCATGTGAAAGAATATGTATGATTTTGATCCAAACCCAAACATAATGGATGATTTTGGTCCTTTTCTCGACCAACGTCGATCCTAGGTCATGTCCAATATGGTCCCATCACCCATTTCATCTACGTTTTTTTCCGTCCTTTCTTGATTTTATTAATCTTTTTTCTTTTTCGACATACCAAATTATCCAATTTACTCCCGGGTCCTAAATGTATGTCGTTTTGTAAATCAACTTTGTTTTAAAAATATTCAATGTGTTAGAAAAATAAGACATTTATTTATAACTTTTTCATACCTACTCACAACTGTTCGAATGGTAGTTACGTAAGATGTTAAAGAGGGATAAATCATTCTAGTACTAGTTAAACCTATAATTAAGGCTGTTGAATGTCTTTGTCTAGAGTTTTGCTAGGAGAAAACCCATCATTTTTCTAAAATTGGGAGATTATCACTCTTTTAATAGTACTCATTTTTGTCACTTTGTACAACTAGAGTTAATTCTTATGTTGTGCAGTCCTACTGTAGTTTAGTTTGATTTGAGTTAATTCTTACATAGCACAGATTGAATTACAATATAGTCTGGAGCATACACTGATCTGAAGTATACTTCACATTTGTTTATCATTGAAAGTAGAAAATTAAATCTTACTTAGTAAACAGGGATACCGAGAAAACTTCTGTCAATTTATTTAAAGAGATATGATTATACTTTTGCATATATTAACTAAGTTTTGCACAATTAAGTGTTTAATGATTTGATTTATAATAAAGTACTACAGCAGATATGAAAGATATATGATGATAGGTGGCAGATAGGGGTGTAGAAAGGAAACCGACAAGCCTCATCAAATCGATAATCTGAACCAAAGCGAGAAAAAAATTCGACCAATGATTTGGTCTGACTTAGTTTGGTTTTAAAAGGAAAAACCCAACCACTATTGGTTTGGTTTTAACTAAAAGTCAAACCGAATCAACCAATCCGACATTACATGTATAATGTAATTTATAAATATTTCTTAAACTTTTTCATAGTTTTTTATCTTTTAACATATTATTTCAAGCTTGGAATTAAAATTTTGAATGGTTCAATAAGTTTTATATAGCCAATAGAATTAGTGACTTAAATAAAACCCAACAAAAATCAAATCAATACTAATGCTAACAAAAGAAATTCAATTCTAACACTAGGAATGACAATAATGTTGGATATCTATTCTTTAGTTTTATATTTTTTGATTTAGACAGTGAAAATACATAACTTAGTTTTATTTTTTTTCTTTAATATTTAATCATGTAATTAATACTTATTAACCGTACTTATTTTAGCATGACTTATAGCCTGTTTGGCCAAGTTTCTAAAATCAGCTTATTTTAAAAAGTACTTTTTTTAAAAGTACTTTTAAAAAAAAAACACTTTGGCGAAAAGCAGTTTGTGTTTGGCCAATTAATTAAAAAAACACTTTTAAATAGTAATTAGTGTTTGGCCAAGCTTTTAAAAAATATTTCTATTTGTATTTTTCTCAAAAACAATTTTTTTTAGCTTCTGAAAAACTGTTTTTGCTACTCCCCAAAAACACTTTTTTCTCCCAAAAGCTTCGCCAAGCACTTCACTTTTTTTCAAATAAACACTTATTGAAAAAATAAGTACTTTTGGGGGGGAAATAAGCTTGGCCAAACAGGCTATTAGTACTTTTAGATTATGATCATTATCTATATGCCTTATAAATTAGCCGTTTTTATTATAGCATGACTTAGTACTTTTAGATTATGATCATTTTATTTTATGCAATTTTATTGCTTTTTTTTGTTGAGTATGTTAATACAATGTCATCTCTCATCTTGTGTTATTTTCTTAAAAATTATCTTAATTAGATAGTTGTATCTTACTAGGATTAAAGAAATATTTGAAGTACAAGTTATATGTTTTGTATGAAGACTTTACTCAAAAAAATCTGAAAAATCCGAGCAACCCGAAAAAATCGAGAAAACCCGAAGTTAAAAAACCTGACTTTTATTGGTTTGATTTGGTTTATAGATTTAAAAACGCGATGCAATTAGTTTAGTTTGATATTTAAAAAACTCGAACCAATTCGGTCCATTTACACCCCTTAACGGCAGATTTGACAATATATACTCCAAATTGGAATAAGAGATATGCACTCATTTAAACATGAACTTAACAACAAAATTGATATATTTCTATGGTATAAACTAATCCAGAAAAAGAAAAAGATTCTGGAAACATAGTTGGCTAAAATCAATGGCTCAGCTGGCCGCAAAATTTTGCAGTAGGGTACCTCAATTAGGACCACTGCTGTTTGGCAAGTAGCAACTCAAAATTGGGACCCTTGCCAACCTGCAACAGCTAAACATGATATTGCTTGTCTTATTTTGATAATTTCATCTTGTATTCCTGAATTCGCCAAACAAGTCCTAGGACTTTTTGGGGATCCGTTAGAGAAAGGCTGATCAACAATGATGGTAGCTCGGATTACATTAGATTCTGTTTGGATCACAAGGAAATTAAATTTGAATGTAATTATACTGTTTGATTTTTTTGTTTGATCAAGTAATTACTTGATTAGTAAGGAATTGAGTGTAATTGAGAGAAAGTAATTACTCTCGAAATCTCAAAGAGGAGTAAGATAATTCATGTTATAGTTAAAAAAAAACTTTTATTAGTTTGACTTTTTACTTAAAGATACAATAAAAATTGACTTGTTTTGGGTTGCAAGACTCATTTCTCGTGTGCGCGGGGCCACTTCCTTTTACTAGTTCTTTACAATCCCAATAATGCACAATTCAATATAAAGAGAAAAAAATTCTTTCTACCACCAATGAGGGACACTTTATCTTTCACATAAGACAAAGATAAATAAATAAAAAGGGACCCTAAAAAATAAAGAGAGGAAAGGGGAAAATTTCTTTATTTTTACATTTGTCAAAGGTTATTTCCAATAGTCCCCTACTATGCAAAGATAAATAATAAGAACAATTTCTGAGCAAAAAAAAAAAAAACGTGTACTTAAGTGCAGAAAAATTAATATTTTAAATACCTCCAACGGCTAAAGTTGAATACAGGTTCACTGAACTCAGTAACTTTTGCTCAAACAATATTTTTGTGCTAAGAAAGTCATCAATATATATATATATATATATATATATATATATATATATATATATATATATATATATATATATATATATATAATTTAGAATTCAATTATTACCATTTGAAATCGTTGTTCTGAATTCAGAACTTATAAAATCGAAATTCTCGGTCCATCTCGGATGACTCATGAGATGATCCATAATTTAGTTCAAATTGACCCACTCTTTTTAACTTAAGCAAATATTGCATGAATTATGATTCAATACATTAATTAATTCACCTACATTAACTCACACAAAATGTAATCCAATATGTCCATTGACATACCTGCATTACGGTCAAACCTCTCTTTATTAATAATTATCCTTCGTAACATTATTTCACTATAACAATTTCATGTTTTCTTTAAAATCAACTTTTATAACAGTATTTGTGCTTTGGAACATCGTTCTACAAAGCTTTCATAACAACCCATCACTGACTTTTCAATAAATTGAATTGCGGACCATTAGTCATGCATATTTCATTTTAATTGACCTTACCCTGTCAAGCAAGGTAATTTTTTCTTGCTCACACCTTTCACACCATATTACCAAATTCTTAAACTCTAGAACATTTGTTGAGCTTATTTTTTAATATAGTTTCAACATCCAAAGATAATTTTGCCGCCTTAGTTTTACAAGTTCTCAACTAAAGTGGCATTTACAAAACTTCAGAAGACTATTCCCATTACTATATGGTTTTTCGAATTTTGGTCTAGTCCCCGTGCTTTTCGTAATTTACTTTTTTGTTTAATAAACTTTTTAAAAAAAAAATACAAGAAAATCCTGTGACGAGGTTTGCCGCTCAAGTATATACAAATCATTATATATATTTTTTTCCTTCTTTTTCCTTTGAAAGATTCTATTTTTCCAAAATCATAGGAAGTTTCCATAAATTCCTTTCCTCTTTAATTAGTACTAATACTTTCCAAATTTAAAACCCAATTTCCTTCTTACAACTATAACAAAAAGTAGTAAAAAAAGATCTTTTCCGATTCTTGAATGTAAGAAAATCTTTGATTTACAAATCAAGTAACTCTATAAATTATACATTATGAAGTCCCCAATTTACGATGCCATAATTAAATTGTTCTTCTCTTCCACCACCACACCATGAACACTACTAATGCAGTTAAGAAAACTCAAGGGCGTAGGAAAATTGCAATCAAGCCAATAGACAATCAAAACAGTAGGCATGTTACTTTCTCTAAACGCCGTTTAGGACTTTTCAAGAAAGCTAGTGAACTTTGCATCTTAAGTGGTGCAGAAATCGCTATTTTAGTTCAGTCACTAAAAAGACAGCGTCTTTTCACCTTTGGTCATCCCAATGCTGACGCGGTCATTGACCGTTACCTCACAGGAAAATCATCATCATCGTCCACTAACGATCAATTGAATATGCAACAGAATAACCAGTACTATTCTCAACTTTGTAGAGAACTGGAGACGGAGAAGAAGAAGAAGGAGAGTATTGAAGAATCGAAGTTGGTGAATAATGATAATAATGGTGAATTTTGGTGGAATGAACCAATTGATGATATGGGAATTGAGGAACTTGAAGAATTTATGACTGCATTGGGAGAATTGAAGAAGAAAGTAACAATGAGAGTTGATGAATTGAATATGATAAATGGTTCTTCTTCATCGAATTCAACAATGCAAATAGCTAGATTTGGGGCTGAGGATCAATTTTTGAATCAGCAGGCTATTGATTATTGTTCTTCCATAGTTCCTTATGATTTTAATCAGCCTGGAGATGGCCAATTCTGAAGCAATTATGATTAGCCAAGTATTAATTAAAGAAGTATAGCATGTTTTATGTTTCTTTTCTTTCTCTTGCCGTGGTTTTTTTGTATACGTGCCATTGAACTATTAGCAATGGAACAAACATGCTCTTGTGTTGGTCTACTAATTTCTAGCTAGCAAACTGGCTCAATTATGCTACTATACTCTTTTATGTATACTCTTTTAAAATATAGTATTTCTTTGGCGAGATGGACTCATCTTGGAGAAATTGCTAATCGTCTTATTTATTATATATTGTGTTTTCTCCTTCATTAAAAAAATAGGAGTACTTTTTTTTTTTTGTTCTTCAGCTTTAACACTATAGAAGTCACATTTTACCTAATTATTACTACAACACAGTGGATAAGAATGCATAATAAATCCGAATTTAAATTCCAACAGAAAAAAAAAATCAGTCAATTTTTTCGATATATATGTATAGTTTTTGGAGTAAAGAGTTATTTGATATACATACTTGTGAAAGGTAATATGTACGTCCTCATAAAATCGGTTACAAATATAGATATTGGTGATTTTATCCACTAATATTTGAAAAAGAATGTAAAAATATCACGTAGGAGTAGCTTGTTTTGATTGTTAGAATTTGAGTATGTTGTCGTGGTCTTTATTCCACCTTCATTGACAAGTCTGTTCTATAGTTTTGTTTACGAAAAATTGTATGCATCGTTCCCCCACAATTAATTGTTGATCTATATTCCGGATAATACCATGATAATAGCAGATAAAAGAATTGCAAAAATATTACTAACAACGTAATAAAAAGAATTGCAAAAATATTACTAACAACGTAATAAAAAAAATTGCTGAAGAGCAATTAATAAAATATTGATTCATAGGGGCAATCATTTGTTGTTGATTATAGGCAATAAATACACAAACTGAGAACTATAAAACTCCGAGCAAATTAAGCCAGCTAGTGAGGTACTAATTGGATTTAATTAATAAATAAAAATAAAAATAAAAGGGACCATCAAAGGTTGTGATGGGGTGATAAGTATACTCCCCCATTCCTAGTCATGGCAATTGGCATGGAGTGGCATAAGGAGCACGCTAGCTTTACCCAAAGTAAAGTAAGTTCTCCGGCGAGAATTAGTCAGGTCCAAAGCAGGCACCACACACTGAAGAACCACAAAAGAATTAAAAAAATGCAGCTGAATCGAAACCAAAATCATGGTTGTGAAGATTATTTGAAGCAACTATGTTTCGAGCTGGCTTGATATCATAGTTGTCAAAAATCCCATTACCACTAACACCAAAAAAAGAAGAAGAATTAGCAGTCTCATTAACCATGAACTTGCTTGCCTGATTAGTCACAATTTTTTTCAAATCCTCCATTGAATCCTTTAATTGTTCAAGTTCATGCAAATCAAGTTGACTTATAGGAGCTTCCCACCAATATTGGCTTTGACTAGTTTTCCTCATTTGATCAAGTGATTCTCCTCTTTTCTTCTCAGTTTCAAGCTCACCAAGAATTTGAGTAAGTTGCAAATTGAGCCCACGAACACTAGCATTTCGATGAGCCTCAACAAGATGAAGTGAATTATTTGCGATTGGATTATTATTAATATTATTTCTTGATAGGAACCTATCGATAATGGACTCAACATTAGGGTGGCCGAAAGAAAAAACTTTTCTTGCCGGTGAAAAAACTACAATGACTATTTCAACACCACAGAGTGTGCATAGTTCACTAGCTTTCTTGAAAAGACCAGAACGACGTTTTGAAAAGGTAACTTGGAGGTGATTCTTGACTTCTATCTTGGCAATTTTGATCTTTTGACGACCCATGCTAGGTTTCTTTGCCATGGCTGAAACTATAAACAAATTAGAGATAGTATAAGAATTCTTGTGGTTTTGAGTTTACATTGAGTGAAAAAGATGGACTATTTAAAGGTACACAGTACACTCTCAAACTTGATATCTGTTTTTACTATTATAATTTCTATGTAATGTGTTGATTTGGGAGTTAGAAAATCTTATCCTATTAATGGATAAATAATGCGATTACTCAATGCACCTTAGTTGGCATTATAAAAACAATAAGACATATTATATTATTAATTGTGAAAGTCAACATTTTTGTTGTTTCTGATAAATCCCTTGGAGTAATGACTTAATTGTTTGTTACGTAGTACTTAGTACAATTGTCAACTCTTCTATCTATTGATTGGTTTTTATGCAGCTGGATAAATGGTAATTACTAAGAGAGAATAATTATTTTACAAAATAAATAATGGTGAGTGAGAAAGGTGAAATATCTTATTTTTAAGTTGTAACTTAAAGACAATCATGTTTTGCATTTTACTTTTGAGTTGTAACCTAAAGAGAAGCTAATTATGATAATAGTTGGATAATAATTAATATTGTCTAAGCCTGAGAAATCAAGTGGTCATAACTAGGTTTAGATATGGATGAGTTATGAATCATAAAAGTTAAATAACATATATAGATTACAAGAAATGAAGATGCGAAAAATGTGTCGGAATATGGGAATTTCTTGAAATAATTTGGTGAAGTTGAATCATACGGTTACAAATAATAAAGTTGTATAAGAATTAAATAAAGGGAAATATGACATATTTCTTAAGATGGATGGTTCTATCATACGGTGCATTTCACCATCCACCATAAAGAGAAACAAATTAAAATGCAAAGTAATATATTGTTAGCAAAATAAAAGAATGAGTGAGGTTTCTTTTTTAGTACTTCTTAATTTTCTTAATGATTTTGTGCTATTTTAGTTGAGGATGATAGATGCCAACTCTAGCTTGAATACATCTTATCAAAACTTTAACTTGATTTCATGACAGACAATCATATAGTAAGATTATTTTAGTATATTTTCTTTTCTCTAGCTACTGCAAGGTTTAACTTACGCTATTTTAAAAATGGTTACCTAATCAGGTCATCCATTATGTACAGTGTAATTACATATAAAGTTCTTGAAATGTTTATTGATAGTCTGATGAAACTGACAACTAATCTATCATAATAAGTTAAAATTCACTAATAATGTAAGAAAATCTTCATACAATCAGTATGTATAACTTACATTCTTTAAATATGACTATCACTCCCTCCCTCGAACAATTCATATTTTAGTATTTATACTTTAAACTATACAACTTATCTTAAATATATTGACAACATAAAAAAATTTACATAATCAAGTCGGTTATCTTTATCTGTTCTAGCATGTAACTTGCCCCATTTTCAAAATTACGAAATCCTACTTTTATTGGAGAATTATCATCTTTTGAGTGGCCGATGATATAAAATTTATTTAGAGAGTATAAACTAAGCTCTTAAATTTAACATTTTGCGAACTATTGCACAGGAGCTGGGTTTACCCTGTGCGCACCCGAAGGGTAGCGGCTACGGGTTCCCATGTCATCAAAAAAAATTAACATTTAGAGTGGACATGATCTGTACGTAATTCAATTATGCATTAAGGTAATACGGTCTTTATACATATTTTAGGTCGGTCAACCGCTGACGAATAAATAAAGAGTAAATGTTTGTTGTTCATCAAACTAAGGGAAAATAGACATTTTGGGATGGGGGCTTAAGGACGGCACTACAAACGAACCATGTGATTTTATTTAATCTCTTTAGTCAAAAAATTATATATGCAGTTTAAAATGAGGAAAAATGACTTTTTTATTATGTAGAAACTATTGAATTATTTTGACCAACAGGAAAATTCTAGTGTTACAATAATAAAAGCGTAAGAAATTATGTTAAGGTCACAAATTTGGAGTCCGGAGCCTAAAGGGTATAAAAATACACGGTATAAACCAAAAGGGGATAGCTAAAAATTTATAGACCAAAACGGGTATAACGTGGACTGATCCACGTTATACCCCCCAAAAAAATTCAATTGTCAGACCACTGAAAAATTAAAAAAAATTAAAAATTAAAAGGTATAACGTGGACTGATCCACGTTATACAAAATTATTTGTATAACGTGAATCAGTCCAGGTTATACCTATTTACTTGTTTGTTCTCTTGTGTTACTGATTTTCCTTCCTGCTCCAATTTTGTTTCACAATGAATTCCATTATTATCGTGTAGCTCCTTGGCTACTGCCTCAACTTTTCCCTCCATCACTTTCTTTCTTGCAACTATAACCAGCAGAGAAGTATACAGAGGAAAACCCAACTTTCAAAATAATATAATGTTCTACTTTAATTTATGCCTAACATAGAGAGGAAATTAAATGGAGCCATATACGAGGTTAGAAAATTTAAGACTTTGTCTGAATGAGTAAATCAAATGGGACCGCAATGGATGTAGTTGACTGATGTATTTAAAGGGACCAAATACTGTACAACCTTCAAGATGAGTATCTATATACTCGTATTCTAGCTCTTACGAAGTTAGAATATAACATATGGCGGGATGAGAGCCCAAGACTTATGTAACTCAAAAATAAATTTTTAGAATTAAAATAATCCATTAAAAAATTAAAAAATTAAAATAGGCTTTACGCACAGAATATATGATAAAAGGACCAAAGTGTACATTTACACTTAAATTCTTTTACGCATAAAAGCACTGAAATCCAGCTTTTGTTCTTTGAAAATCACTCAAAATTAAGTTTTTTTCTGTACGTTGACTGAAGATTAGTAACGTTTCTAAACTCCAGAATATAAATATTTTATATAGAACTTAATATATTTTTTAGCGTACAATAATGTCGGCTCATTACATCAGGTATACATATATGTTTGGATCGTCGTTTTAGGAGTTGTAAAGTGCCTCGAAGTAAGCTTGGAAACTTGTTATCTTTAAGTTTTTTTTCGTACTTTGATCAAAGATATATAAATATTTTATATAGAACTTAATATTTTTTTAGCGTACAATAATGTCGGCTCATTACATTAGGTATACATAGATGTTTGGATCGTCGTTTTAGGCGTTGTAAAATGCTCCGAAGTAAGTTTGGAAACTTGTTATCTTTAGGTTTTTTTTCGTACTTTGACCGAAGATTGGTCAGGTTAGTATAGTGGATCAGTCCACGTTATACCTTCAGTCCACGTTTTGAAAGTTGGGTTTTCCTCTGTATACTTCTCTGCTGGTTATAGTTGCAAGAAAGAAAGTGATGGAGGGAAAAGTTGAGGCAGTAGCCAAGGAGCTACACGATAATAATGGAATTCATTGTGAAACAAAATTGGAGCAGGAAGGAAAATCAGTAACGCAAGAGATCAAACAAGTAAATTGCGATGACAAAATCAATGAAAAAGGTATAACATGGATTGATCCACGTTATACAAAATTATTTGTATTTTATTTTATTTTTAATTTTTCAGTGGTCTGACAATTGAAAAAAAAAATTGGGGTATAACGTGGACTGGTCCACGTTATACCCGTTTTGGTCTGTAAATTTTTGGCTATCCCCTTTTGGTTTATACAATGTATTTTTATACCCTTTAGGCTCCGGACTCCACAAATTTGTGCCAACTATGACGTTATAGTATTTTGATTTTGAATGTCTTTAAATAAATTCTTGACTCTGCCACTAGACTCACCGCGATTTTTTTTTTCACCCAAATAAGTTTTTATCAAACACAACTTTGAAGGTTTGCCACGGTTGTAAATTTACTGGACTAATATTAATTTTCAGGGGACAAACTAAGCCCAATGCAGAACAGATTTCCCATTGAAATTATTGTAAACTTCTTTGTTATTCCCTTTGGATGATAAAAACTCAAGACCACGATAATAGCCCAGATTAATATGCATATTGTCTATACGTTTGGTCGTACAAATCGCATAGCATCATAAATTGATATTTCAAATGGTACTCGCATATATTATAAGACCAATAAATTATAATTTAAAATCTCAATATGATCAACCCTCTTGACAAAAAATAATAATCTTTCTTGATTAATCAAGGAAAAAATGTATGCCCATTGGTGGCCATAGAAAGTCCAAGACCCTTGATATTTTTGACATCAACTTGGCCTCCATTAGAAGAAGACCCTCCAAGAAAAAATGCAGGGGTATTTGAAGCCTCAAAAATGAGTTTCTGCATTTGTTTGGTAACATTTTTCTTGAGTTCCTCCATTCCCAATTTCAATTGTTCCAAGTCACCAAGTCCAAGTTCATTCACTGGACCTTCCCACCAATTCTTCCCAATTTTAGCCTTCTTAATTTTCACAAGTTCAACTTCGCGATTTTTCTCAAACTCCAACTGATTGAGAATCTCCATGAGTTGCATGTTCAATTCGCGAACATTCGCACTTCTATGAGCTTCAACAAGTTGACTAGTGGTAGAAGAAGTACTAGTAGGATTACGAGTGAGGAAGCGATTGACAATGGATTCAACATTAGGATGGCCAAAAGAGAAGACTTTATGACCAGGGGAAAAAACAATGATCGCTATCTCAACACCACAAAGTGTACAAAGTTCACTAGCTTTTTTGAAAAGGCCAGAACGACGTTTTGAGAAGGTTACAAGAAGGTTGCTTTCTTTTGACATTTTGGTCATTTGAATCTTTTGCCTACCTTTGCTCGTCTTTTTTGCCATGGCTAGCTAAAAACAAAACCTAACTTCTTTTTGTGCAAGAGAAACTTATATATAATGTTTGTTTGTTTGGTTCAATTCTAGGGAAATTGTTGAAGAATTTATATTCATGGATTTTGTTACATATGTGGTCTTTGTTTCCATTCGAGTCCATGATTTGAGTTCACAAATTGGGAAACAAAAAATTCATGTCTTTTTATCGACGCGCTTAGCCATTCATGTACATGTCGAAATTCACTGAATATCCACAGATTTAGTCAGTGAAGTTTCTCGAGAATTACTTTCAAAGGAAAAAAAAATAAAAAGTTTCTCGAAAATTTAATTTTTCCAACTGGCTTGTGACTGAAACTCGAGATTCTTTTTATTTGTTGATTTTATGAACAAAATGCAGAATTCCAATTAAAAAAAATAAGTAAATAGCTTACTGTGTTTGTGGAGAGTGGCTCAGTGCAAGGCTATCAAGCCTTTATTCTCTGAATTTCGACTAGCAATTATTTTGGAAAGAAGAAGAAAAAAAGGATTACATTAATTATATAACTTGCTAATACATAAATTATAAAGCGAATAATTAAGGTTCCAAATACTAACTATTATAGGATAAATGTTGCTCCATCAAACTAACAGTAGCTTCAATTGTTGAATCTCGTGCATTACGACTAATAGTGATAGAGGGGTCATAGGGGCAATCAAGATTATAAATTTTGGATATGCTAGCTAGTACTCCCTCCGGATCATAAAGAATGTCCACTTAGCATTTTTTTCTTGAGTCAAAAAGAGTGTTCACTTATCAAATCAAGAAAGAATTACCTTTATTTTTCCAGATTGCCCTATTAAATGCTATGTAATCAAATCCCAATAAATATATAATTGAGGTAGTTTAGTCAAATTATCTATTTTTATCTAGGAGTTAGTATTTTTTTAAGGAGTGTGCAAATTGCTAAGTGGACGCTCTTTTTGATCCGGAGGGAGTATCATTTAAGTCTAAAATATTTTTCATTACTAAATAGTTAATTTTACTTATAATCATAAAAAGTTATTAGAAGAAAATAAAAGAAATTAAATATATTAATTAATATTTAGGAAAAGTTGAATGAGTTTTTTGTTTTTTTTTTTTAAAAAATATTTAATAACTTGTTGTGATACCTACGCAAAGTGGAACGATTTTTTATTTTTTTTGATAAAAAGTTATTTTGTGATTTTTTCGTGATACTTGAATAAAATTGAGTTTTTTTTTCTATATTACAAATGATAATTATGTGCTTTTAGCACAATAAAATAAAGGTTATCATAAAATCAATCGGGACACAGACACTTAAAAAAGTTGACCAAATTCTATTTGAATCAATTTAATTCCTCTTACAAGAACTTTAATTTGCTTATTTATTCTTAATTTGAGGTCTCGGGTTCAAGTTCTGGATATGAAAATTTCATGGTAGTGAGTGCTTTCTCTGAATGGGCCCTACGCAACTTTAATCGAGCCCCAATGTGAATACCGAATACGGAACACCGGAGGAAAAACACAAAAATAAATAGACTTGGATCATTACATGAATATATTACACAGGATTAATAGGGTCGATCAAATGGGGTAGGAAACACAATCAAATAAAGAATTCTATTTTTCTGATAAGTTTAAGGTCAATGATTCAAGTGCGTAATATTACAGATTACATCGGAGAATTGATGAAATGTAATTACAACTTGAATCTCAGAAGCACGTAAAAAGTTTTTCATTTTGTTTTTAATAGAGGTAGGTCTATCAAATGAGGTTGGAATGGGATCAATAAAGAATTCTTTTTCTCTGATAAATTTAACGTCAAATGATTCAGATAGGTAATATTACAGATTTTATCGGAGAAGTGATGACATGTAATTACAACCATTAGAACGATAAAACAGCTAGAACGACTACGTAACCCCCCCCCCCCCCCCCCCCCCAAAACCTCAACTTCACATCCCGTGGTGACACAGAACCATGAATTGCCTCAACAAGGTTTAGGATTGCGCATAATTTTGCGCAGCATTAGGATGGCTGTCCACCTTCACTTGAGCATGAAGCAGTGCCTCTTCCAACATTTTAAGTTGCATAATACTCATCTCCTCTATAGGACCCCTGTACCAGTCTTGTTCCTCCACATTATTCTTATTCATATCCTTAATCAGTCCGTCCAACTCGTCTTGCAGAGCATTCACCTTGTCGTTTGAGGTTCGGTCATCTAACTTGTCGGTATATTTGGACATACTTGTAACTAATGCCTGGAATTGATGATGCAGGCCTATCTCCCATGTATTTGTTGATTGTATCATTTATATTTGGAGTACCAAAAGAATAAACCTTGTTTCCTACAGGATAAAACAAGAATTTTTATACTATCAAATTATTTAAAAGATTTCTACAGATAAAAAAATTGAAATTCGTATCTTGAAAATAAGATAAATTAGTGCTACAGTAGATAAAATTGGCATGATAATATAAAAGAAAATTAAATTATCAGTGTATGTAGGTTAAGCTCTTTTTCTATTATATGTGTAGTCTAGTATTATGCCAAGTTTGTAACTGGTATTTAATAGTGGACAAATCTTGTTACTTTGTTCATTTGGTTACTTGACGAATGTACAAATCGGATTAAGATAAAAAAAACATATAGATCGGTCCTCTCCCTACATCAAGCCGTAGTGAAGTAAGATTGGGCAAGAGGAGAAGAACCAATTTATATATCGACAGAGCTTCCCACTCTTCTTTTACGTGAAATTAATTCATGTTAAAGATATTGGATTTATTTATTACGAAGATGCATTTAGGTTTACGCTTTAAATTATGTATTTTTAATCGATCATGTAATTAATTTTAGATTTTTAACCTGGTGAAAACACGATGATATCAACTTCTGCACCCGTCATGATGGCAAGTTCGCTGGCCTTCTTAAATAGGCCGTTTCGACGTTTGGAAAACGTTACCTGAAGTTTATTTTGATTTTCAACTTCTCTATAGCAACTTTTTTGCGAACCTTACTCAGCCTACTAGTACTCATTATTAAAAATATATGATGATAATAATTTAACTAGTAGAGAATTGCTATATGATATGAACTTGTAATATAGGAGCCTAGTATTTATAGAGTTTTTTGGGACATCATGTTCCTGATTTGTTTTCAGTTTTGGTATGTTAGAGATGAATCTCTAGTTCATTCTTTTGGTATTCACATAGTATGAGGCAAATGAATTTGGATCTATACTTAATCATAGTGATGACTGTACTCTCACTTTTTTTGAAGATTTTCAAAATTTACCTCTAGAATTTTGTAATTGTCAAGTAAGTCGAGTTTTAGGCCCATAGACACATGGTGAATGATTTGGGTTTAAGATTATTAGTATTTGATAATCACTTTATAATATTTCTGAATTTGCAAATGAATGAATCATGAATATGTGTCCCATTTAGTTTACGTTGATATTCTCTTTATTTTTTGTTATTTCCATTTTTGCTAATATTCCAGTTGTCGCGGTAAATTATGACATGTCTCGTTGTTCATTGAACGAGCAAAGATACGAGTAAGATCGTCTCAATCTATTAATTAACCATCTAATATAAGCACTGATTATATGAATGTTTATATTTTCGAATATAGGCATAATCACAAATATTGTTTTAGTGAAAGGTAGTAGTTCTTCTCAACCCAATAAATTAAGATGTGAATTTAGTTTTTTTAAACCTGTAAATAGTATGGAAATAACATATATATATTTTTACATTCCCTTTTCACACAAAAGGGAAAAGAAGCAACTTTGTTATCTTGCCAAATACAATTTAAAAGAAAAAGAAACTAATAACCTTTGAAATCAAATTATTGAGGTTTCTTAATATATCGATGAATGTCACGATAAATAAGTCCATAACAATTTCGATATCAGATATAGGTTATGTGACTAGGGCCATACAACTTACAATTTAATTTGGGTCTGAATTATTATAAGTGATGCTGGAACATTACGTTATGGTAAAATTAATATTGCAAAAGCCTACCTGCAGAAAAAATAAATGGAAAGAGTATGTAGGTTATGCTTATCTTCTTAGTTTCTTTTGAATCATTGAAAGTTATAGGTCATTTTAGTGAGACATCAATGATTTATACACCTTATGCTCTGATAACTTGTCAGTGTAATCATCTCATCTAAAAATTTAAGTTGTTAATTTTTATCTACTTACTTAATATATTCTCGATAAGCAATTTTAACTCTTTTCTTTCGGGAAGGAGGAAACATTAGACCTAAAATGACCTTGTTTCTATGGAAAAAATATTTAGGGCTTCAAAGATTAAAAGAAAATGACAATGTTAAATGAACCAACATAGTAAAATAAAGAAGTCTAGATTTCTAGTAGATTATACTATAATCTATCGTTAATTCTAAAAATGATTATTTCGTGTGCAAAATCAATCACGTCTTTGTAGCCACTATATATACCTAGCACGATTTGATAAAATATGCAGGCATACTGCAATTCTTTTTAAGAGTTTTTTAATATCTTGATATATGTTAGTTACATATAATTATCAGTTCTCACAAATTTTACGAACTTATCTAAGAGATCTTTCCATTACTTCTTCAGAAAAAATACTAAACAATAAATTAAACGACGAAATTATTATAAGTAAAAGAAGTGAGTAACACAATTCATAGGATAAAATCTTACAAGGCAACAAAAGGTGAAAGAGAGATAAACATAAAGCTTACTGATAACATTATGAAAAACTCCACTACTCTTAAACCGACACGGGACTGATAACATATATGACTAAAATTAAATTACTGACTTCGAATGAATCATAGCTGATAAACAATACAGGCTGATTCAAAAGACACGCACTTAGGATAACTCAAATGACAAATGAACCTTGATGCTTAATCATGCTTTTCATATTTAAGTTTTAATTTTATTTCCAACAATTCCATAACGCACTAGGAATGAATTTGAACTACTTGGGAACTACGGAAGAGGTAGATCCATTGGCCCTACTAGCAAAGGGTGAACCAAAATTGAGTCCTCCAGAAACCCTATTTTGAAATGGGAAAGAACCATATGAAGAGCTTGCCCTAGCACCATTAGTAGGAGCCAAAGCACTTCCAAATGTGAGAAATGGGAATGCATTATTAGTCACCATTTGCTGGTGTTGTGCCTCTTTTTCAACTTTTTGCTTTAGAGCTTCCAATGCCTCCTTCAGTTGTTGGAGTTGAAAAAGGTTAAGTACTTCAACCGGAGCTTCCCACCAATGACCATTAGCTCTCCTCCTGATTGCTTCTAGGGATTCTCCGCGATTTTTTTCCATCTGGAGAATTCCCTCGATGTTCGTGAGCTCTAGATTGAGCTCACGAACACTAGCATTTCGATGAGCCACAATGAGCTGGTTGTGGCCATCATTATTTGGTGGTGGGTTCCTCGCGAGGAACCTATCCACCACCGAGTCTACACAAGGGTGGCCGAATGAGTAAACTTTCTTGCCGGGGGAAAATACCACAATGGCAATTTCAGCACCACATAGTGTACAAAGTTCACTAGCCTTCTTGAAGAGACCAGCACGACGCTTAGAGAAAGTCACTTGTAAGTTACTCTCACTTTGCATTTTCACCATGGCAACCTTTTGACGACCTTTGCTCCTTCTTGGCATGGCTAAATTAACTCTCAAGATCTGATAAACTCAGGAATTATACTGGTTTTGGGTCTCAAACACCAAGAGCTTTATATAAGAAATTGCGGAATTGCATTTTCTTTGTCATTGTATTAGAAAATGGATTCAAATAACTTGGGAGTGTAGCAATTTATGTTCTTTCCTTTTTTTTGTAGGATTTGAACCAAACCCATTTTGCCTCCATTCTTTGTCTCGTTAGCGCCAGTCCTTAATGACCATAATTAGACAATTATGTTGTTGAATTGCACTTGACCACCACTTTATTTGAGTACACATTGAAGAAAAGTATTAAAAAGGAAAATATTAAATGTATCAGCATAACCTTTTATTTAATCACTTTATTTGAGTACAAATTGAAGAAAAGTACTAGTAAAAAAGAAAATATCGTATGATCAGTATATAACCTTTATTGTGATAAGATATTATCGTCTTGTTCTTGTTTGACGAAAATTAATTTAAAACTTAGGAGTCCAGATATATTTTCTTTTTTTAAAGAATTTGGACCAAATTCATTTGGCCTTCATTCTTTGTCTCGGTAGCGATAGTCCTTAATTATCATAATTAGACAATGCATATTTTTCTTAATCAGAATTATGTTATTGGATTGCACTACTGCAGGCCAAAATTGGATTTGAAAGAGCAAGTCAGAGAAAAGAAGCGTTCAGATAATACCTCGAATCCTAATCTCATCTACTGAAAAAGGGAGCTGATCAAAAAAATGAGTAAATTCAACTAATCCTCTTATCCCACCAACAAAGAATCTTGTATAAAGAGCATCTACGTAAGCACGATTATATGACCAATCATAGATGCCATTGAGAATTTTGTCCCACAAAATTCTCTTAGAGCCTTGCCTTGCGAATTTTTATTTTTTTTCACTGAGCGAGATTCGAACCTAGAACCTCAGAGTATTTTCGGCCATTTTTTAAGGCGAAAGGCAAAAATTAAAGACCAACAATTTGAGGACAAAAATTAAACACCAGCGCGTTTGAAGGACAACCGCTCTAAAAAATGAACTGAATTTAAGGGGTTAAACTCATTAAAATGTGGGTTTAAATGGGCTGATTTTACAAATGTGGGCTGAAATTGCCAACCCTAAATCTGATAGTAAGAGAATACTAGAAACCTCGCGTTTTCCCGATTGAAATCCAAAATTATCGACAATGTTCCGATGGGAAATTCATGAAAAGTACGCAGATTTCTGGTAGACATTTTCACATTATTTAAAGCTTATGATGGAATGTCATTTGCGAAGCAAGACTACACATGTAAATATATACTGTATAAGTAGACCGCATTTAGAATGTACAGTAAAGCACCATCAGTAAGAATGAAAGTCGAGTCCAGTAAAAAGAATCCTTTCCCTCATCAGTATGCCCATAAAGCATTCAGAATTTCACTAGTTAAACTGGAACCTAATAATCTTTGTGCTACTACATTAATGTTTCAAAATAACTATATGGGAATGAGGGCGCCTTCTCTAATCGCATAAAAAATGAAAAAAAGGTAAAATTCTTTAACAAAACATGTCTGTGGGCGATAATCCCAGGATTTCTCTGAACATCTCCAATTTTACCCCTACCCCCGGTATCTATCGTTTTCTTTTGCTTTCCCAATTTTTCCAGTACATAATACTTCCCAAAATCAATTAAGAAACTAAATCTTCTGCAACGAAAGATCTTTAAGCTGTTGAGGATCAACCTCTGATGGTGAATGAGTAAGGGCACATTGAGCAGTTGTTGTCTTTGGAAAAGCTATAACATCCCTGATGGAATGAGATCCCGCCAAGAGCATCACCAATCTATCCAACCCATAAGCAATTCCTCCTGCAACATAATGAGTAATACAATTTTAAGTACCACTCACTCTAGTTACAAAAAAAAAAGTACCACTCACTCGAACAATGCAATGATTTCTCAGGGCCAAATAACATTAAAATAGAAAGTATAAGCCTGAAGAAGCAACTGCTCTAAAAAAGTTCTAGGAATTAGTAAAAAAGCTCCACCATGTTCCAAGTTCAGGTTTGACGTTCTACTTTAGAATTATTAGCAGTAGGCAGTAGCTATCAAAGAAAGATTATAGTTCTTTCAAGAATTGTAATTTAGTGGCCTATGGCATCCAAGCATTGTCTTTGGCTTCGGAGGGACAGATCTATTCCTCAAGGCCAGGACACTATAGAAGTTCAAATCCACCTTAATTGTGTCATAGCGGATAAGGAAGGTAGGTCTTCATAAAATATAGTATTCACATACAAACTCCGTAACATTTGATTAGCAGAAAGAGTTTGCCTCATGCCAGTAAATAAAATGTCAAAACAACAGAAAGCATCCTGCAATACCGTGTGGAGGAGCACCCATGTCCAGAGCCTCCAAAAGATAGCCAAATTTTGCTTCAGCCTGCCACGAATGAGACAACATATACATGTTAATTTCAATTGACTCGCTGGAAAATTGGTTCCAAGTCTGTCAGACTTCAGCAAAGATCAAGAACAGCATCAAATGCACTCGATTTCCCTCAAAAATAAGAACTTATACCATCAGTGTTCCAAGTCTGTCAGACTTCAGCAAAGATCAAGAACAGCATCAAATGCACTCGATTTCCCTCAAAAATAAGAACCTATACCATCAGTGACCCTAACCTTGGCCAGCTGTACGCACAAAACCAATCCACAAATCACCCTTCCTTTTTATACTAACTAACTTGCCTCTCTATGTTTCCAGTAAGATTTTAGACTCATAAAGTGCAAATATAGTACCATGTGTAAGTAGACTAAAACAAAAGATTCAAGGAAAAATCAAATTACAAAATGATTTAACAATAAGAAAAGTACATAATCTGGTCTATTTTATAGACAAAAAGGTTCTTTCCTGGACAATCACTGGATGCAATGCAAACCAAAGGAGTCAGCTTACCTGTTCTCGGGAAATGCCAACAATATTGAGAACCTTCTCTTGGACATCACGCTTGTAAATTCTCAAGCTTCCTCCACCAATCTAATTCAAGATATAAGGTAGCAATATAATATAATTATTTTCATCACATTATTATATTCTATCACTCAAGCAGCTAGTAAAGAGAACGCGAATTTATGTACCTCAACACCATTGTAAACCATGTCATAAGCTAAAGCACGGGCAGAAGAGAGGTCATTTACATCTTCTGGATTAGGTGCAGTGAAAGGATGATGCAAGGCCTGTAAGAAAGTTATGGTCTTCACTTAACGAGATATCGTAACAGAGAAACAGATTAGTCTTTGAGAAAATGACACCATCTGATTGACACAACTTAGATGCAAGATCGAGGATATCCTTGCCAGAACAGTCATAATAATCAATGTAAGGAACTGCTTTGCTCATGTTCTTTAAAAGCAGAGACATATAAATTTCTGGTATCTTCGAAAAGTAGAAATGTGACAAGTTGTCACGCATCTAAAAGTTCTATTTGAGTTTTCTCAATTTTACAAGTAAGCAATAGTTTTCTAGCTACTGGTGAGAGTTCTGGCGGTAGAATTCTTGATTGCTATGGATTTATTGACCTGCGCCTCCTAGGTATTGGAAATGGAATGTATACTAGAGAAAATCAGGGTAGGATCATGACAAAAAAAAATTGGCCATTGAGAACAGGGTTGTACCTCTCAGGCTAGTAAGGTAAGAACAATAACACATAAAATAATTGTGAAGCTCATAATAACCAACAAACAAGACCAAGTGGCAGTAGCATTAAATGTAACATTGAGTTCTTTTGGTGTTCTTATTCCTTTTGTTTGATAATTAAACATTGAGTTCTTCCTTGATTTTCTTTCATGGACCTCTTGCGTCATTAAGGGCACAATACCTCACAATAATAAAGGACACCTTGGGCTTGCTAATTTACTTCTCAATATTCAAAAGCAGACCACCTAAGGCCAAGAAGCAAAATGACTAATGGACTGACTGTGCACATGCATCATGGGAGATAATTCAAGGCACCATACCTCAAGTCTCTGTTCTGAGTCGTTCCACTCAAACATTGGGAAGTCGGTCACCCAAAGTATTGAATGCCTGGACTAGATATAGACAAAAGAAAGATGGACATTAGGACATACAAGATGCTAGTCATGAACCTATCTCTTCTACAGATATGCACATATGTTGACCCAAATTGGAACATCAGAAACCCACGTTGTCAATTAAACCCAGTTCATGTGCTACATATGTTCTCAGACGATCCAATGTTTTATTGACTTCTGTGTGGTGACCAACAGCAAACAAGATGAGATCATCTGGTACTGCAGAGAACTGATTCAGCAATTCCTCTTTCTTTGCCGTATCCAAACTAGAAACCAGAGGGGGGATCCCTTCAATGCTTCCTGAGAAATTCACAGTAATCAATTTATGTCAAGAGAAACTTTAAGGTACATCCACATAACTTGAAGCCTCAATATGGCCCATATCTCCTGTACCTAATTTTTCTTCTTCAAACATACTTTATTGGAGGTTATGGATGTGTAACTTTTGTGGGGAAGGGCGGAAAGTCTTGTTTGTATGGAAATTATTGAGCAAAATCTCTTTCATTGCGGGAAGTAGACTACCCCAAAAAAATTACTGAACTTAAAGAAGAACGTCATATACGGCTAAAAGAGAACCAGAAGTAAAACTACACAAAATATATAATTTACACTCGTTGCCAATAAGAGAACTTCCATTACCGTCATTCAAGACCTTTAAAAAAGGCAAACCCTTTGCTCCAGATTTGATTGCTTCTTTGTAAAGGTCGCCTTTCTTCAAAGCTGTATTTGAATAAGTTTTTGTCCCAGAAGGCACACATAAGGCCTTAATAATTCCTCCACTTGCTAAGGTATCTGAGAAAACCTTGAATGTGGTATTGGAGAAAATGCTGGACACCTGCATGTCAAACAAAACAAGTATCATCAGCTATAGGGTGGCATCACAAATTTTGACGTATTTAGTTAAATTTCTTCATATTAAGCATCTTTGGAAATAATACAACTACATAGACAAGGAGCGGGAGTTTTAACATAGAAGCAGTGAGCTTGTAGACTAAGATACTCTTAACTCTATCAGTTGTACAGATTAAAGAGCAAAATCTTAAAATATACTAATTCTAAGAAAGTGAACTGGATCATAATCTAACTTAATTGGTATGATCCCCCCCCCCCCCCCCCCGGCCCCCAAAAGCCCCAAGCCAAAAGTGTAAGAGAAAGAATAAGGTATATCAACAAGCCAACAACTACACATTCATCATAGGAAAGAAAGAAAAAGTACATTGCCAAGAAAAACAGAAATAAAGAAGAACAAAGATCTATATTGGAGTCAGCAGAAAAATTACATCTCGTAATTCAACATCAAAACGAGTATCTGGTCTGTCTGAACCATATCGACTCATTGCTTCGGCATATGTAAGCCTTGGAAAAGGGCTTGGCAGTTGGACACCTTGGATTTCCTGAAAGAGCTGCAATAAAAGATGTGATCATTCATCAATTGTTTTGAATTTATTTATTTTTGATAGATAGGTAAAAATTCACTTGTTTTGAACTTCTTACTGTGCAAAGACAAACTAAATAAAAACAACCTCATCAAGAACTTAAGAAAATCATCCCATGAATTTCTGACAAGTGACAACACACTCTTTTAAAACATGAAATGCCTGCTTAGCAATTTTTAAACGAAATTGTATGACGTCATTCCACTTCATCTAAAAACTTGAATTTCAAGATAGAGATAAGAGGCAAAGGCGAGGTGCCTCCAGAGATAATGTCTTAGACACTTGGTGCCATGCAGGACTAGAATCACACAACTTACAATCTTTGAAGAGTGTTAAGACTTAGAAGGAAGAATAAGAGGATAGATTTTGTTGCTAACAGAAGTAATACCCATATGGGGAAATTGACTGATAAGCATGCATGCCATATTGTAAATACTATAAGTAATTTGGACAGGTCATATGCAGTAAACCAAAAGGAAAGAGAATTTTAAGTTCTTAGTTACTTAGTTTCCACTGCGTATCACAGCTTACATTTTAAAGCTATATATCCCAGGCTCAGCAATTACACTAATGTCTCTGTAAAAGAAGACGTTCAATGCACACCTTTTTTCCTGGCAACCGTGGTGTCCAGGACAGCTTGCCTGGACCTCGACTAATTCCACGGGGTGTCTGCTATCTCACACCAGCACAGATCGCCAGGTAACTTTATCCACCAAGGCTTAGACAGATGGGAAGAAATCACCAAATGTTTTTGCCTCAATGCACACTAAGGGAGGCATACCAAAAGAGAATCCTAGAGCAGCTTAATATTTTCTTGCAGGAAAAACTTCCTTTAAGATATACATAAGGCTCGAGTTGCTTTATGTGCAATGTGACTAACGTCCCATAGCTCAACCTCTAGCACCATTTTCCTATCTTACCAAATCTGTAGCCATCACTAGTACCGGCACCCATACTCCCTAGGATCGGCACCATATGTATATTTGGTGATCTAATAAATAACTAATAAAAATGTGGCAATCATTTCACAGCTTTGTTATTTCCAGCACCTCTGGTGAAATATATTTCCCCATATGCATGTCTATGTTACATAAATTCTTCAATAGTGCAACAACTTGAGGTGCAATGCTGTAGGAAACAATACTTTCTCCAGTAATGTGGCTCTTGCATTTTTTTATTTTTTATTTTTGATCAAGTAAAAGTATTTTCATTCAAAAACATGGCCAAAGAACGACCGTATACAAGGGATAAACCAAAAGATAAAGGATCTACAAAATATGATTCTCTACAAACTCCACCCAATCCTCTATACAACTAGGAACTTTCTGATTACACCAAAAGAAAATAAGGGAGCGAAGACTACTCCTTAATTGAGAAAAACTTGACTCTATTCCTTTAAAAGCTCTTTTGTTTCTCTCATTCCAAACTACCCACATCAATGCAAGCGGAACCAAATTCCAAGCCCTTTGTCTTCTCCTCCTCCTCTCGCTCTTCCAACTAACCATCAACTCTTTCACAGTTCTTGGCATTGCCCAAGAAGTGTTGAACCACCCAAACATGTCCCACCACAGTCTCATGGTAAACCTACAATGTAGAAAAAGATAGTTCACGTCCTCCCCTGTCTCGTTGCATATGTAGCACCAACTGACGCAAACAACCTTTCTCTTTCTAAGATTTTCCGCCGTCAAAATCACTCCTCTAGTGGCTAGCCAAGTGAAGAAACACACCTTCCTCGGCACAGTTGGAACCTATATTGCATTACATGGGAAATCAACTTCCTCCCTAACCAAAAGTTTCTCATAAAAAGACTTCACTGAAAACACTCCATTATTTCCTTGGGCCCAACACCACACATCGAGATTATCCACCCGGTTGACTTGCCTATGAAGCAAATCTATCAATCTTTGAAACTCATCCACTTCCCAATCTTGAAAACCCCTTCTAAATCTCAAATCCCAAAAAGTCTCTCCGCCTTGAGTCCCCCTAATCTGTTGAATTGTCAAATCTCTTTGGCAAGATATTCTGTACAAACTCTGGAAATCATCTTTCAATAATATGTCCCCACACCAGTTGTGTCCCCAAAAATATACCCTCCTCTCATCTCCGACCTTGAATGAGTTATTTTTCACAAAATTATCCCCACCCTTCATGATATTTCTCCATAAACCACAACCAAAAGGCAAAAAGATATCTCTGGTTTTCCAGCCTCCTTCCATAATCCCATATTTGTCAACTATCACCCCTCTCCACAAAGCTTGTACCTCCACCCCGAACCTCCACATCCATTTGCCCAATAAAGCTTTATTAAAAACTTTAAAATTCTTAACTCCGAGGCCTCCCCATTTTTTAGGAGACGTGACAATGTCCCACCCCACCAAGTGAAACTTCCTTGCCCCATCCGCCGCATCCCAAAGGAAATCTCTCTGACTCTTTTCCAACTTATTAATGACCAAAATTGGAGCAAGAAATAAAGACAAGTAATAAGTGGGAATACTCGATAATGTGCTTTTAATAAGCATTTTTTTCCCACCCTTGGACAAATATCTTTTCTGCCACCCTGCTAGTCTCTTCTCAACCCTCTGAACAACCGGATTCCACACCGTAAGATCCTTGTTCGAGGCACCTAGTGGTAATCCGAGGTATGTAGTCGGCAGAGCTCCAACCCTATAATTCAAGACACGAGCAAGTGACCCAATGTTATTCACCTCCCCAATAGGGATAATCTCACACTTCCTCAAATTAATTTTAAGTCCTGATACCGCATGAAAACATATGAGAACTTGGCCTAAATAGTCCAACTGGGTCTCAACTGCATCACAAAAAACCAATGTATCATCCGCGAACAATAGGTGAGACACCGACATTGCCCCTACACCCCCAACCGCTGCATCAAAACCTTTCAGGTAACCCCCAGTACAGCTCTATCCATCATCCTGCTCAGAGCTTCCATAACTAAAATAAACAACATCGGTAATAGAGGGTCTCCTTGTCTCAAACCCCTCGAGCTCCCAAAAAAAAACCGCATGGATTACCATTCACCAACACGGAAAATCTCACCGAAGAAATGCAAAAATAGATCCACTTCCTCCATTTCTCTCCAAATCCCATTTGAAACAACATGGAATCTAGAAATTTCCAATTCACATGATCATATGCCTTCTCAATATCAAGTTTGCACAACACACCTGGTACTCCTTGCTTTCTCCTTGAATCCACCACTTCATTTGCCACCAACGCTGCATCCAAAATCTGTCTACCCTCCACAAAGGCATTTTGTGAAGTAGAAATAGTTCCATCCAACACCTTCTTAAGTCTAATGAAAAGCACCTTAGAAATAATCTTGTAGATACTTCCCACTAGACTAATAGGTCTATAGTCCTTCATGCCCGTGGCTCCCTCCCGTTTAGGAATGATGACAATAAACGAGGCATTCAAACTTTTTTCGATTTCACCCCTATCTTGGAACTCAGCAATAGTATCCATCACATAAAATTTGACTGTATTCCAACAATGTTGAAAAAAAGCCACAGAGAAACCATCTGGGCCCGGAGCTTTGTCACCCGCACAACACTCCAACGCACTTTTTACCTCATCCTCCTCAATTGCCCGCTCCAACCACTCACCCTCCTCCCTTCCAATTTGATTAAACACCAGACCCTCCACAGTAGGCCTCCACTCTGCTCCCTCTTTAAACAAATTTTCATAATAATCCACAACTGCTCCCTCCACTTCTTCCTTCCCCACATGGCTCACCCCATTGACCTCCACCGATTCTATAAAGTTTCTCCTTCTATTTGAAACTGCTATCCTGCGAAAGAATTTTGTATTAGAGTCGCCCTCCTTCAACCATAACGCCCTAGATTTTTGTCTCCAACTAACCTCTTGGGCTAAAGCAAAATCAGCTAGCTCCCTTTTCAACCCTTCTTTCCTCTCCTTCTCCCTCACGTCTAACTCCTTCCCCACTTCTACCCACTTCTAACTCCTTCCCCACTTCTACCCTCTCTAACTCCCCTACTTCGTTCATGGCTCTTGCATTATCAAGTTGATGCTGTTTTTATTACAATTAACACTTTAACAAATCTTACTCCTTTCATTGACATCTAACCTTTCTAATCAAATCTTCATTGAGCTTCAGCATGTCCTCCATGGAAGTGAAAGCCATTTCAATATCTAGCTGTGTGAACTCGGGTTGTCTGTCAGCTCTCAAATCTTCATCCCTAAAGCACCTGAGAATTGCACCATACAGACTAACGTGAGTCATAAATGATGGGGTACCTGCTCATGAGCATTTTTTTTTTCTTTATTTTAAGAATAAGATGACTTCTCTGAGGTGTCAATAAAATTATTTTGATTCACATAGTTTTTAGCGTTGAAAACGCCTGAACTTTAAATCTGGATCACCATGAACTTTGTATGCAAGAGACTTGAAGCAGAAATATCTTAAATTTCTATTACACAAATGAATTACCTTGCTATTTGGTAGTATTTATCAAAACCGGAGACCATCAACATTTGCTTGAACAGCTGCGGACTCTGGGGTAGTGCATAAAATGTTCCTGGCTTTACAAACACAACCACAAAATAAATTCCATGTCATGGAGAAATAATTAGAGAGAGAACTCCACAAATGTATTTCACTTCAAAGGTAAAAGAGCATAAAGAATAAAACAGAGAGCTGGAGGAACAAGCAGCGTTATTTGCAAGAAGACTCGCTACTTTTGTACCAACAACCTTCATTTTTAAAAACAGCAAATAGAGGGACCGAATAAGCAATAAAAGTACCAAAACAGAAGATAAGTGACGAATACCTGAACTCTTGAAGGAACCAAATAATCACGAGCACCTTCAGGAGTAGATCTAGATAGTATTGGTGTCTCAATCTACCTTGTAACCATCAGAATGTTGGGGTCAATACTAACAACAAAAGCCACAAAAAAAATAAAAGAAAATAAAGAAGCAACATTTTCATCAAGACTAGATAACCAAATTACTTATTCACAAAAGAAAGAAGAAGATAGATATCCAAATTCTATAAAAGTACATTTAGAGGGCAAACATATTACCTCAACAAAATCATGCACATCTTCTAGGTATCTTCGAAGAAGTTTCACTACTCTATGTCGCAAAATTATATTTGAGCTCATCTGTGGACGGCGCAAATCAAGGCATCGATATCTAAAAATGTGTACAAGATTAAATTCTATCAAGAAGCACTGTGTCAATATAAGAAAAGGGTAAAAAGTTTCAGGAAAAAGAAACTCTCCTCCAATGAAAAAAAGGATAGTCTTCGCAGAACACATACATATGTCAAGAAAAACAACAAGATCCAAAACAAATCAAAGATACAATTTGATACGTGCAAGAGAGCTGGACTATGCCCTTACTGTTTAATATGGAGTAGTTTCTTTTTTTATGAGAAAGGTAACGATTCTGAACTGCGGCAGTATCACATCAATAGAAAAGCAATGGTAGAGAAAGAAGCAAAAAAGTGAAACGTCAAAACGCTCTTCTAGAAAAAGATGATCATTTTGAGTGCTGAAAGTTCATTTATTATTTCTGTTCTCCAGATTCCAAATAAAGTTTCAGGGGGTATTGATCAATACCTGCAAGAAAATTTCTAACAGAGAACAAAAATTAGGGGAGGCTAATGCACTTCGAAACAACAACGGAGGCGAGTTTTTAGAGACTAGAGAGATTTCTCAATAGATGACTTTTAGCACCTACATAGAAACCAATAAATTTCTAAATGCAACTTCTATCCTGGAACTTTTTTCCTGTCCTGTAATTGTTCATGCATGGATTCCACCAGAAAAATATGGAGCAAATTAAAACATTAAATAATTCCATGTATTGACACAGAGGAGGGAAGGAAGGTACCAGCAAAGAGATACAAGATGAAATCTAGGGCACAGAGACTTATAAAGTTTAATAACTTCTGACGTGATCCCACCCCTTGCCCAATTCCCCATTGTGTCATTATAGAGAAAAGGTACTTTCAGTTTGAAATATATACAGATAAATGGCATTATTGGCTAACTTTCAAGTCCACAATTAGGTCCCAGAAACAATAAATCTAGTAAAATTCAAGAGACTTCTCTACAACAACAACATATTTGGTGTAATCTCACAAGTGGGGTCTGCGGAGGGTGGTGTGTGCGCAGCCTTACCCCTACCTTGTGAGGACTCAAGACACTTCTCTAAAAGAAAACAGAAATGGAAGTAGTTCTTGGTTTTGACCCCTCCCTAATAAGAGTGGAGGATAACAATTAAGTCCCTCATCAACCCTCCAGACCATATTAAGAATTGGTGTGTTAAAAAGCTCCAGCCGTATATTCATCCAAGATAAAAAGGTTTGCCAGCTAGTAATTAACTTTATTGACTTTGATATACCACTCTTCCTAAGGAGGCCCAATAAATAACCCTTGCATAAATGGCTCCAGCATCAGTGAACTTCTCCATCCAAAAAAATTTGACGATCAAGGAACAGTGTGCAATTAAAAATAAGTTCAAGGGAAGATGAGAATTAAGGATCCGGAAGCAGATCATGAGGTCAAATAGGAACCAGAAAAGAAAAACAAACAAAAGATTCAGCAAACAGCTATAGAGCTTTCATTAGTTACCGCAATCTGATTTCCTCTTTAGCTGAATCTTTTGCATCATCTGCAGTTGTTACCAAGAAGGGCAACTTCAACCTTACTGCATTCAACACCTGGACATCCTCTGCAGCAACCTGCATACATAACCAATTAGTGGAAATATAACTTTGTTAAGCAACTAGCATATAGAATAAATTTAGCATGATTGGATATAAGACAAGGCCACTAAACAGATCCAATCAATTAAGAAAAAAATAAGAAGATCGTGAAAGCAGAAAGACAAAAGTCCTTGGGTGATAAGAACCTCAGCTTTAAGAGATTTGACTAAGGCCCTTATAAAGTTTCTGATTTAATTAGACTAGTAGTATCTAGGTACTTATTCAAAAACTTAGCACTTTAGATTAGAGGTTAATTTATCCAAAAGTAAAATGTAAGTCGTTTAGTCTTTCTCATGTCTTTTCAGCAACATTTAACTATTTTAACTGCAATACACATAAGAACCATACTAGTTAATCAGAAGTCCTAAAGTCCAATTACACCAATTGGATCAGTTCCGTGCAATCTCGTATGTTGTTTAGCATTCATTTTAAGGAGATGTATGGATGGATCCAAGGGTGTGGCCTAGCGGTCAATGAGTGGGTGGAGGATGAGAATCATGAGGTCTCCAGTTCAAATCCCAGCGGAGGCAAAAGATACTAGGTGATTTTCTTCCCATATGCTCAAGCTTTGGTGGGCAGAGTTACCCGGTACCTGCGCTGGTTGAAGGCAGCAGGTACCCAGTGGAATAGTCAAGGTGCATGCAAGTTGGCCCAGACTCCACTGTCATTAAAAAAAATTAAGAGATGTATGCATACAATATGTTCGCACTGCTGAATAAAATACTTGCATCCCTCTGCATCTCAGATATTGTTTAAGAGACCGAATAAAGAAGATGCCTCATGACAAAAGCAATAGCCAGAGAAAACTGGGAAGCTAATGAAAAGCTCTACATGACATCAAGTATGATTCTGGTAGATCAGAGCGTTACAAATTGGAACTTCATGTAAACTACCACAATTCTGTAACATTTTAAACATGTTTTAAGTTTTCTTTGTCATGCCCTGAAGATCTTTTATATGTTTTAAGGTAAATATAATTTTAGAAATGTGACACTATTCTGAATTGTTACAAGCAACCAATGAACGTGATTATATCAATTACAATAATAAACTAACATAAATGAGGAGAGATAGAAGTTTGACACTCACCAAAAAAGATGGAAAGAAGGGAGAAATTATCATGATTAACCAACGGTCATTAGAAGTTACCTCTATCATGCCAGTTTTCATCTTTTTGTTGACAGATTCAGCTGGTCTAGGCCGAACAACACCTTCAATGGCAACCACATACTCAAGTCTCAGATCTCTCACAGTAGAATGAGCCTCAGGAAAATCATCAGGAAGTGTTGTAATCTGAAATTAAGAGTTCCATCACCAACTAAGACCAACATATTTACATCAAGATAACACAAGCAAACTTTGAGAAATTTCAATTTTAAGAGAAGAATGTCAGTCAATCAACTTTGCATCAATTCAAACTACTTGCCAGCGTATAAATTTCTATAACCATTCCACTCTATTCAGGTCTCATTTCATTCAACTACTAAAGGGGTTCCTTAAAGATAACACGGTAAACTTAGAGAAAAATCAATTTCCATAACGATA
This sequence comes from Lycium barbarum, assembly GCF_019175385.1. NCBI lineage: Eukaryota > Viridiplantae > Streptophyta > Magnoliopsida > Solanales > Solanaceae > Lycium > Lycium barbarum. The sequence continues at coordinate 129,567,518 of NC_083342.1, forward strand.
CACAAAGGTAAATAAAGATAAAAGCTCGTAAAGACGTGACGTTTCCATATAAAAATGGGGAAAACAGACAACCAATCAAACTACGCCTCAATTGAAAACTAGTTGTCTCCACATAAATATAAAAGCTTCAAAGGATGTGGCATTCCCACAATATATGAATGGAAATAACAATCAATCAACTATGTCTCAAGGAAAAAATGTGACACTTGACCGTTGTTATCAATCAATCAACTAAGCCTCGATAAAATGGGAATTATTAAATAATAAGCAAAGTCAAAATGAGAGGAAAAAAAAAGGTAACAATCAGTTGTCTGTAAATATCAGAATAATAATTGCATAAATAACCTGAACAATTCCAGATTGGTCTCTAAGATTGAGGAAAGTAAGACCGCCGTGGATGCGATGAAGGGCGACCCACCCACAAAGCTTAACCCGTTTACCCACATCGTTTTCGGACAATTCACCACAGTAGTGGTTCCTACTTACCCATTGAAGCCCATCAGTTGTTGAAATTTTGGTGTTCGGAACAACAACTGTTTCAGTGGAAGAAAGAGGACTAGTGGCACAAGTAGAAGAAGAAAGAGGGCGGCAGTTGATAAGTGAAGTAGTGGGGGTAAGGGTAATGGGGGTGTTGTGGTGGAAATTAAGGTAGAATAAACGTAGAGGTGAAGGTTTGGAACGAAGGGCTATGGTTGGTAAGGAACGAAATAAGAGGGACATGGCGGATTTGTGGATAATACAATACAGGCCTGGTTTCAGGTTTCTTCAAGAAGATTGAATTCAATCTGATTTGCTTCTACGATTTTATTTTATTTTTCTTGTTTGGAGGGCCAAAATTGTATCTTCGATTTGTTTTACAATTTTACCCTTCCTTCGCCTATAACATCCCTAAACACCTTCCCATTATTTTCAAATTAAAAGTTACCCTTATGATTTCACGATTTGATTGGGTTTATAGAAGTCGTGATTTATCTCGATTTGATGGGTTTCTAAGTTCAGTATTTCAAGTGTAAATTTTACAAGTTCAGTATTTCTAAGTTCAGTATTTCAAGTGTAAAAGAAATTTCAAATTAAGAAAACTGTAAAGCCGAGAAGAAAATCCTTAAAAAAAAGAAATTTTTTAATTTGAAATTTCTTTTTTTAAGGATTTTTATTGGTTAAAGTTATTGTTTTTTAATTATTCAAGTGTAAAAAAAAAATCGAGTTAATTGAAAGCTGCAAAATTGCGATTAGCGAGTATTTATACGTTTAAGTGCACATTTATAGTCTCATGTATATGCGTTTGCCTTATTTTTGCATTTTAAAAAAAAAATTGTGATATATTTAGGGCTTGTTTGGCCATGAAAATTGTGAGTGTTTGAAAAATATAGTTTTTGTTTTCAAAACAACTGAAAAACTTAAAAAATACACTTTGAGTAAGTTTAAGTGTCTATCTGGTCACCTTATAAGTTTATATGCCTATCTTATAAAACATGCCAAGTTTAAGGGTCCATCTAGGTATTGAGCCTTAACGATTTGATTGGGTTTTATAGAAGTGATTTATCTTGATTTGATGGGTTTTATAGAAAGTCATGGCTAAGGTCCGTTTGGGCATCAGAATTTTTCACTTTTTTTCCCGAAAAAAAAAAAACACTACTTTATTTGAAAATTAGTGTTTGGCCATAAAAATTTTAAATATAACTTTAATTTCACTTTTTTTACTTTGAGTACATTCAAACAACCAAATATTTTTTGCAAAAACTATAACCAAATACAACTCATCTTCAACTCCAACTTTAAAATTCCAAATAAAGTGAAAAATATTTGATTTTCATGGCCAAACGCCTACTTATTGATCAAGGTATAACCTAAAAAAGACTTAGGGCCCGTTTGGCCATGAAATTTTTTCACTTTTTTTCAGAAAATATTTTCACTTTATTTGAAAATCAACGTTTTGACCATGAAAATTCCAAAATTTGAAAAACACCAAAAAACTTGTTTTCACTTTCAATACATTCAAACAACCAAATATTCTTGGCAAAAACTATAACCAAACACGACTTCATCTGCAACTCCAACTCCAAAATACCAAATAAAGTGAAAAATGTTTGATTTCCATGACCAAACGCCTACTTAAACCGTCTAATCTATTCAACCTGCCCCATAAACCCCAAAAGGTCTCTCAGAGAGATCTTTCTCGTACTATTTCTAATTGAATTCAAACGAGTGTCACTATATATTGCACCTCACAATCAAAAATTTCGGCATAACTCGATCAATACGAGGAGTAATAGACGGGTATTAATTCTGTAAAGAAACTCCACTCATTTGGAAGCTACTTTCACCATGCCACAAGCAAAAATAAAATAATTTCTTCACCATATTTTTAATTTTCCGGAGTTTTAAGGAGTACATCAACATATCAAAATAAAACTAAAAATGTACTAAATGGAGATCACGTCATTTATAGAATATTTTTTCCCTAAAGAAAGTTAAAATACCACTAGAATATATCATTTTTCATAAGTGAAAAAGGATTTTTCATCCAAACAAAATGGTGGAAAATTTTAAATTCTCAAATCTTTCGAATAAAGATGGTGAAGTTTTTTCACACAACTCTAACTTCTCAAATCTTTTTATTATTTCGATAACTTTGTCAACTAGTAAAAAGGGGGGAGAATTTGAGTTTGAATGTGCTAGTGCTTTCTTGTTGCAGTTGTTCATTGTCCGTGTTAATGGCCGTTGCTATTAGATTTTGAACCTGGAGAAGGGTCAATTGCCCCGTAAAAAGATATTGAATTATATTTATTAAATAAATGTTGCAGTCATGAATGTAAAGGTAGAACGAGGGAAGAAATTAGGTGAAATTTCAATTTTAAACTTAAATATTACAAATAACATTTTTATTATAGAGAAGATTGAAATATTTAGAATTAACATGTTTTTAATCAATGCGATTTATTATATATTTACATGTTTTGAATAATTTTTACACACATAACATTATGAGTGATTTCGAATAAACTCGTTGTAGAGACCAATTGTCAAATCCTTAACCTTAGGTAAATTGTTTGTAACAAATGAAAGTTCAAATACTAATACAATGTAATTTAACATGTTATATTGTACATGGATCAGGTAGGTTTGGGTTTTTTCAACTACCAAACCAAATTAATTATGTTGGGTTTTTAAATCGATAAATCAAATCAAACCAATAAAAGTCCGGTTTTTCGATTTACTTGGGTTTTGTGTGTGTGTGGGGGGGGGGGGGGGGGGGGGTTCTTCAAAAAAATCTTCATACAAAACATATCTTTTACTCAAATATTTCGTTAGTCCTAATAAGACAAAACCATTCACATAAGGTTCAACTAAATAGATAATGAAATAGCATAAAATAAATATTGCTAATTAATAAGGTATAATGAAAATGATCATCATCTAAAAATACTAAGGCATGCTAAAATAAGTACAACTAATGAGTATTAATTACATGACAATGAAAAAAAATAAGTTATGTATTTTTATTATCTAAATTAACAATGCAAAACTAAAAAATAGATATCCAACATTATTGACATTCTTAGTGTTAGGATTGAATTACTTTTGTTATAAGCATTAATATTAATTTGGTTTTGGTTTGGACTTTATTTGAGTTATTAACATCTATGAGCTATAAAACTTATTAGAATATTCAAAATTTTAAGTCCAAGCTTGAAATAATATATCAAAAGACAAAAACTATGAAAAAACTTAAGAAATATTTATAAATTACATTATAAGCTAATCTTTTATGTATAAAATATATTAAAATTTTGTATACACATGCAATGTCGGTTAGTTTGGTTCGGTTTGACTTTTTTTAGTTAAAACCAACCCAAGCCAATTATGATGAGGTTTTTTATTCTAATACCAAATCAAGTCAAAGCAAACCATTAATTGAGTTTTTTTTTTCAATTTGATTCGGATTATGAATTTGATGCTGTTTATCGATTTTCTTTGTACACACCCCTAGTTATACATATTACTTACCACTTACTTTAGATATCCAATCATCAGTTCTATTAATAGAGTTAATTCCAGTAACGTTTTAATTGATATGATTGCATAAATATATTTTACCCTATATATGACTAATCACTTTCCCACTTTCCCCAATGGAGCAAAATAAATGAAAGTTTATCTGATCCCTTTTATTTCTTCCCATCTTTAATTCAAAAATCCACTTTAATCGGCTAACACAACGAACAGAAGTCACCACTTTTAATATTTTCACTCCAACGGTCCAAAAAATACATCATTCAAATACATACCTAATCCTCCCATCCTCCTAAAAAATTCAAAACTAGCCGTTACACAAAGATTTACAGCAATCTTCACCAAATCAAAACCCTCCAAGATATACTCTCAAATAATTTCACTTTCATTTCTTCATCTATTCTCTGCAAACGATTCACTTACCTTTCTTGGTATTCACTATCAGATAATTCATCAATGGCGGTTTCTTCTAACAGATCTCCTTCTCCACTTACTGCAAGACCTGTTCTTCCTCATCCAAGAACATCTGAAAACACTAATTCTACACCAAGAAGAAGTTTTAACGGCAACCCTTTTTCGCGACCTTCAGTTCTTTCAACCCATAGAGGATTAAACCCCGTTACTCCTTTCAATAGCCCTGCTGGTGAGTAATTTCCCCTTCTTTCTTTTACTCCATTTTCTTGATTTGAAATGTACAAAAAAGGCAATTTTCCCTTCTTTTACTCCATTTCTTGATTTGAAACGTACAAAAATTGTAATTTCCCCTTCTTTTACTCCATTTTCTTGATTTGAAACGTACAAAAATTGTAGTTTCCCCTTCTTTTTACTCCATTTTCTTGATTTGAAACGTCAAGAATTGTTGCAAGATTTCTTAAGTTACTTTGTTGTTTTCTTGTTTTGTTTGTGGTTTTTTGCAGATTCAGCGAAAAGGGTGTCTAATTCAGGGAAAGAAGGGTTGGTTTTTGTGGAGGATAAAGAGAACGAGTTGAAAGCAGCGAAATTGAGGTCACCGGCAAAGGGTTCAAAGAATTTCATGTCTCCAACGATTTCAGCTTCTTCCAAGATTGCTCAATCCCCTAAAAAGAAAATCTTGGTTGAAAGAAACGATCCTGTTAGGACTTCAATCACTTTGTCTGATGGTAAAGCTACATTCTTTTCTCAAGAGCATAATAATAATCAAAATTCTGATAATATAAAATCTTTGGAAGGAACTGAGAATGTTATGATGGAGCCTAAGGAGACTGTTCATCCAGTTACCAAACCCCAGAAAAAGGTAACATTTTTAGAGGTACCTTCAAATTACAACAATGACCCTGAATCCCATTCTGATACTGTAACCATGGATTCAGACCTTTCCAATGATGTAATAGCCCCACTTGATGCTGATCCCTCTTTACCTCCATATAACCCTAGAACTAATTACCTCTCTCCAAGGCCTCAGTTTCTTCACTATAAACCCAACCCAAGATTTGAAGTTTTACTGAATAAGGAAAAAGGTTTGGATGTAGGAGAACCAAAGAGTCTAGAAGACAGTTTCTTGTCTGAATTATTGTCCGATAACTTTTCAGACATAGATGGTAGTGAAAGTTCTTTAACAGAAGATTCACTAAAAGAATCTGAGGGTTCTTCTTCAGAAGAAGTGATAGTTGATAAAGAAGAGGAAGAGGAAGAGGAGCCTAAAGTTTCTGAACCTGTAATACCTGTTGCTGAGGACATTTCTGAAGCAAAAATGACAGCAAAACCAAGGTCCTTTAAAACGATATCAAAGTTTTTTTCTCTGCTGTTGGTACTTATGATTGGTTTCATATCGTTTTCAATTACTGATTCTCCTATACTTGCTGCTACTCCTGGTTCTATAGACTTAAGATTCTCTAATCTCAGTATTCCATCAGATATTCCAATCCTGGCTAAGGCTAATAGTCACTTTAAGCAATTCTCAGGTGAAGCCATTTCTTATTTCTCAAAGTTGATTTATGACATTGGTAGAATAGATTACGCGCAAAAGCCTTTAAAATTCATGAACTTGACTGATCTACAAGAGAGTAGCAGCATATATCATGGATATATTAGTAGTGAGGAATTGGATAAAGTGCTTGAACCAATTGAATTGGATGAGGATGAAGAATCTGAAACTGAACCTGATGAGGAAGAAGTTCAAATGGAAGGTGATTTAGATGATGAAGTGGAAATTGAAGGAGCGCGTGAATTAGAGATTGAAGAAATTTCCTCAATTCAATTAGCTGAAGTAAATGAAGTGGAAATTGAAGGAGCGCATGAATTGGAGATTGAAGAAGTTTCCGCAATTCAATTGACGGAAGTAAATGAGGCTGATAGCTTAGAAAAGGATTTAGGACAAGGACAGCATGACTTGGTGGAGACCGAAGAAGTTTCTGTTGTCCTAGCTAAGGAAAATGAATCTGACAGTTCAGAAAGGGATTTAGACCAAGGGCTTACAACTTCTGATGTTGAGCTTGAGTTGGCTGAATCCAAATCTGCCATTGCTGATAACTCTATCAGTACTGATCTTGTCGTTATTGAGTCCGTGAATGACAATCCTGAAAGCTTAGTGAAATATGATTCTGCTGTTGAAGATGCCCAACCTTTGGAAATGCTTGATAGACATGATGGAGATAATGTTGGAGCATATCAGATCCTGGGAATTTCCTCACTTGTATTGGGTGTGCTTGCTGCTACAGTTCTCTATGTGAAGAGTAGAAGTGATAAGACTTTGCATCCATTAGCAGCTCATGCTGATCAAGTCTCAAGTAAGAAATTTGATAAGCATTCCTCTCAAAACTGGCCCACAGAGGTCGATGTTGCGGGAGAGTCTTGTCCTTCAGAAATGAGCAGCTTTCAGATAAGTTCATCTTATAGCAAGAAATATCCCAAATCAGAGAATGATGAAGCTCAAAGCATTGAAAAGAAGCCTAGAAAGAGTAACAGGAGAGAGTCCTTGGCTACATCTGAGTTCTCAATGGGAAGTTTCACTACATATGAGAGGATTCATGTGAGTATTGGCTTAGTATATTCTACCTTGTTTGGAACTGAAACAATTCTTATTGAATACCCTAATCTATTCTGTTACTTATATACTTCCTGCTCTTTTTCTTGTGATTTTAGGCAAGTGGAGGAGAAGAAGTCATCACCCCTGTAAGGCGCTCGAGCAGAATTAGAAGCCATGTCGTTTCCCCGTGAAGATTCTGAAGTCATGTCACTGCTGCATTGACAACTGAAGACATGCTTTTTGCTTCTCAGCAAAAATCAGTCTTAGGCCATAGTCATTCCTAAACCAAAACTTTCTGACTTAATTGACGTGATTCGAGTGTGATTTTTAGGATTTTAATGTTTTAGCTAGTTAGCTGATGTCTTTCTTGTTGTTAGTGAAACTTTCTGCATGCTGCCTCAGTTTGTTGAAGTTTCTTTTATTAGTTAAGGATTTTCCTGTGGCTTGTGTACAGCACTTTGTTTGACCCTTTGCTTCTATGAACTTTCGGATGATCTGATTGTTGGCTTCATTTTTACTCATCCCTTCTTTGATGAACTTTCTGTAGTATGTTGACTTAATGAACGTAGATAAAGAAATTTGATGTGTAATTTTATGAAAATATGTGTCGCTTGGCTTAACTTATTTGACCACCACCTCTAGCAAGTTAAACAAAAGTAACCTTTACTAAAAGTAACCTTATTTGCAGAACTCTTTTACTGTCGAATGCAGAACTTCTATCTCTCCTTCCAGCTTGATTATATTAATGTATTGTGATACGAGAAGTTGCCTTGAGTTCTGCCTTGAGTTCTTGTATAATGATGATTTCAACATAAAGTCAAAATAAACTGAAAACTTATCCTACTTAGACGAAACTTTGAAAATTGTGTTAGTGATGATTTCTTGTCTTGAGTTCTGCCTCGAGTTCTTGTATAGTGATGATTTCAAGATAAAGTCAAAATAAACTGAAAACTTATCCTACTTAGACGAAGCTTTGAAAATTGTGTTAGAATGAATCCGAGAGGATGTGAACCAAATTTTATGTGACTCTCTATTTTTGAGTTTATGTGAACCAAATTTTTATGGCCCTTTTCATGAGTACATGTGGTTATCTTCACATGAGTCTCAGATTTAGTTGAGTGGAAATTTGCTGCATGATAAAATGTGTGAGCTCTAATCTCATTTTAATTAAAGGTTCTCTAGCTTTTGTGAGATAACAATGACCTAAAACTAACTGAATAAACGATTGTTCCCTAAATTACATATGCAGAAATGGATATGAGCTGTGCCTACCTTTTGAAATCTGTCTGGTTTGTAGACGTAGTCCCCTAAATTGCATATGCAGAGAGACCAGATCATAAAATATGGCAATATGGTTTTGGCTTTGCAATGTACTGAAATCTCCTTGGCCAGTTATTTTCTTAGAGGCCAAATTTGAAGTATACACTTGGCCAAACATTTTTTTTTTCTAAAAATGTATCTACTATTATGAATTCATCTGCTTGAGAAAATCAGTTTGCTTGGTCTTTGATATGTAAAGAACTGGTTCTAAATCTCTTGCTGATTAAATTCTGTTATGTGAAGGGTGAAATGACAGTATAATTAAATGACAAGTTTTTAGATTGTCCTTGTATCAATGCTGAGAGCTATGCAGAACTCTTCTTCTTGAACCTTTTGACAAATGTTTGGAACTGTTAGCAATCAGTTGAATGTTCTTAAAACTATTTTTGAAAGCAGGATGGATTCATGTCACTACCTATCATTAGTATTCTGGAACTGATTGCTTGAAACACACAACTCTGAAAAGATTGCTCGAGTAAAATATTGGAGATGTTTCGTATTAAAGACAAACGTTTTCCACAAAGAATACTTTAATGGAAATGTTTTTATAGAAAATAAGTAGTCTTCTTACTTATTTTTTGGTATTTGATAAGTAAGCAGATAATATTACCTCAAAAGCATTTATACATTTATCACCTGGAATGCGACTTATGAAACTTATTTTTCCTATTATCACCAGAAACAATATCTTTCTTATTTTTAAGGAACTTGTGTTCCCAAAGAAAGTGTTCTCAAGAATTTGGATCAACCAAACATATTAAAAATCATAAACAAGCACACAATATATTTTATCTTTGGGGCACACTTTTTAGTTAAGGCATAACTAAAAGTTTACCTTGAAAAGTAAAAAAAATAAAATATATATATATATGCTTCAAGGCAAAGTCTGCCGGAGGGGGCAGACTTTTAGTTAAACACAACTAAAAGTCTGCCGGAGGGGGCATAGCAAAATTTAAACTTTGCCTTATAAGGCAAACTTTTAGTTATGCCTTAAGGAAAACTTACGCCTTATGCGGCATACTTTTAGTTATGTTTTATGGGGCACACTTTTAGTTAAGGCATTACTAAAAGTTTACCTTGAAAAGTTAAAAAAAAATACGTATATATGCTTCAAGGCAAAGTCTGCCCCCTCCGGCAGGCTTTTAGTTAAACATGACTAAAAGTCTACCGGAGGGGGCATAGCGAAATTTAAACTCTGCTTTGCAAAAAAATTTAAATTTTTTTACTGAGCGGGGATTCGAACCCGGAACCTATGGGTTTTAGCCGAAGGGCAAAATTTAAAGACCACAAATATGAGGGGCAAAATTTAAATACCACCCCAAAAAAAGGGCAATTTTGCGAATTGCCCTACGTGTTTCAATTGTTTCTCCCAAACACTCACGCAAGTAAACGTTTCTGTAATGTCGAGTCTTTATATTTCATAAGTTTCAAGTTTTGTTAATTGGATTTTGCTTTCTCCTCTTTTCTCGATGGCTGGGTGATTGTAAGTGGGTGATAGCTATTGAATTTTGGTAGACTGGAGTTTAACCTATTAGACTAAACTAGATCACATTTTCTGCATGTCCTCTTTAAGGAACAAAGCATTTTCGATGTCATCTTATGTTCATGACGCGTCCTATTGGGAACAAAAGTAAATAAGGGAAAATGTATGTTATAACTTTAATTTCTAAAACAATAAAAAGAACGTTTTCTGAAGTCCGAGGGTTCATTTTCCTCGTGGTATGACAATGTAGCTTTTACTGTACATTAATGAAATACTTTCTAGTTGTTTTCCCCGAATCGTCCAAAAGAGGACATGCGGAAAATGTGATCTAGTTTTGTCGCTCATGTCACATTATTCTCCACCACTTGGCTACTTTCCCCTATATATCTCCAACCTATTATTCCATGACACGAGCGTTACCATATGAGAAGTCTGTTCTTGGGTGTACGAAAGAACAAAATGAGAAGGAGACCTAAATTTCTCTAAATCCTCCAACTCTTTTCTTTTCAATTGGTAATTTTTATGTCGAGTAATAAATTTCAAGCAAACTACAAATTAACATTTCAAAATCAACATATTAGACTAGTCATTTTACCTTTTATTTTAAGGGTCAAATTTGTTCATGAATTGTATAAAACTACACGAGTTTATCTTTCATTAATAGTTGGACTCACTTCGTAACACCCCGTACCTTCCTGCTAAGGTTTGACCCAAAAGATGGGGATATAATGGAACTAAGATGGGGAGTATAGAAAGTGTTTTAAAACGTAATCTAGGTATAAGAAGAGTCTCGGGACAAAGTAAAGTTGGAAGCTACGCTGCAGATTTAGTTTCCAAGTGAGTTTGCACAAGGTCTCACTTAAAGCGATTATACCTCAAAGTCTATAACGAATTTGGGAAAACTTACTTGATGAAAGTTGTAGACCTTTAAAATACCTTTCAAACCATATAAGGATCAGGTCAAACAGAGCTCAGTATTAAAACTAGTACAGCAAGCCCCGTAGCGAGTAATGAGCTCGCCATGGAGCTCGCTCGGCGAGCCACAGGAATATGTCAAGTGATTGAACATTAGAAAGCTTGGTAACAAAACAAAAATAAAACATGTCCTTCTAAGTTGTTATTATTGTGACTCGTGATAGCTCTATTTAATCTGGCGATGGATCTTTCTCGTGTGGAATTTCTTCTCTCAAATGTCAAAATATCATTAACAAGTACAAATATGTTATTGATTGACACCATTAATTTGCATATTATTAACGTAACACATTGAAATCTGGTCGCTTAGCACTTAATTACAAAAGCAACTTAACATATCAAATGTAAAAAAAAAAAATGGAATAACAGTCAAACTTGGAATGTGCAAAAAAACATGAAGAACTTAGTATTTTCAGTATTAGTGCATATCAAATGTTGAACCAGTCTAATAATTTCATATTAATTAAACTGGAGTAGTTTAAAAAGACTACTTAGGGGTATGTCAATAAGGACGACTATGAAAAAATAAAGTTAATTACGTCTTGATTATATAGGTGGACACTTATTTTGAACCAAAATAAAATGATTAAATGGACATTTATTATGAAGCGAAGGGAGTATTGTTTGTTATTCTTGTTAGAACTTTTTGTTAAGGTAGATGTTGACCAATATTTTCATGGGATAACAAAGAAAAGGAAAACAATAAAACGGTACTTCAACTTGTGATCTTTTTAATTTGTCGTTACCACGCGACTCGTAAGCTTTTTCATGTGAATATTTTTTTCCCATTTGTCAAACAATCATTGATAAGGACACAACAATTTAGTAACACCATTAATTAACATAAATTGTTTTCGCTTGGAAACAAAATGGAAAATTACGAATTTCAAATGACAAACAACTTACTATGTTCCAATTGTAAACAAAACGAGTTGATTTAAAAAATATATATATATATATATATATATATATATATATATATATATATATATATAGGTGTCAAGAGACTAAAAATACTTATCCAATTTCAGATTATTAATACTTCCTTTGGCTCAAAATACCTTCTTCTTTTTTTTTGGTGCGGATTGCCCTTCAAATGCATTGATCTTTAATTTTTGCCCCTCAAATTGGTGGTCTTTAATTTTTGTCCTTCGCCTGATACCATGAGGTTTGGGGTTTGAACCCCGGCTCAGTTAAAAAAAAAAATCGCAAGGCAGGATTTGGTAGCAAAGTTAGGCCTTAAGGCAGAGTTTCACAAAATTCTAATTGAGTAAAAAAAAAAAAATCTTAGTGAAGGCAAAACTCTACCTTAAGGTGAAGGCCTAACTTTGCTACGAAACTCTACCTTGCGAATTTTTTTAAAAAATTTGACTGAGCGGGATTCGAACCAGGAACCTAAGGGTTTTAGAGAAGGGCAAAAATTAAAGACCACTAATGTGAGGGCCAAAAATTAAAGACCACCACCGAATAAGGACAATCGTGCAAATTGCCCCTCAAAATAAGTGTCAACTTAGACCTTAGCATACCCCTTGAGAAAATACTAAACTGCTAGACAAAAAAAAGTATTTTGATTAAACTATTCTTAATTAAAATTTGCATATTATTAACTTGACACATTGAGATCTAGTCACTTAGCACTTAATTACCAAAGAAACTTAACATATCAAATGTAAAAAACGTGGAATGACAGTCAAACTTGAAATGTGTAAAAAACGTGAAGAAATTAAAAGATGTAAAAGCGTGAAGAAACTTGGAATCCGTAAAAAACGTGAAAAAATTAAAAGACGTAAAGACGTGAAGAAAATTGGAATCTGTAAAGAACATGAAGAAACTTGGAATGTTTAAAAAACGTGAAGAAACAAAAGATGAGAAACAATTGATAATTTTCATCATGTATAAGAAGAGAGACACCAATATAAATGCACAGATAAAAATACACATCGAAGCATAATTATTATATTTCAAAAAATAAAATTAAAACATCACATCAAAGTTTTTATATGGACCACTTTGGCCCAAAAAGCCACACGATTGGTTAGCTGTAGCAGATTCTCGTGGAAGGAAAAGATCAAAGGTTGATCTGTCAAGACAACAACATTTATCAGTATAATCACAATTTTAAAGTTAATAATAATAATAACATAGAATTTTTAGAAAATATAATGTAGCACATAGAATCTAATTAATTATTAATAATATCATTAATTAGCTCTACCATACAGTATATATTATCATAAGGCCAAGAACTTTCTGTGAATTCAAGGGGTGAAATTAACGGAATCGAAAACTAGTGCGTTTATAGTTGAGCTCACTTCTTACCAGATCCCACCCTCGTGAAAAACATGTTTGTCACTCATGGAAAACAAGTCCTTCTAAGTTGTTACTATTGACTCGTGATAGCTTTATCTGATCTGGCTATGAATGGTTCTCGTGTGGATATTTTTTTGTCACCTGTCAAATATCATGAACAAGTACACAATATATTCATTAAATTTTTTATTCTAATAATATTTTATAAAATTATGTATTACATGACTGGACATACACGTGCAAGACACGTGTCGATAAATTAGTTAGGACATTATTAAAATTTGTGTATTATTAACTAGACACATTGAGATCTTGTTACTTAGCACTTAGTCGAAAACACTATTTTTTCTTGGGAAAAAAACTGGAGGGAGGAAGAGAATCGAGGCAAAAATATTGTCCTTAATTGGTTTCAAAAAAAAAAACTAGAACCCCTCACTTTTCATGTGACATTATTTTGGATGCATATACAATACCTAGTCTGAGGTACCCGTATGTATATAGACCATTTCTTGTCTTTCAAAATTAAGTATGCTGCCTATTTCAACTTGTAACCTAACTTATTAGGGAATTAGTCCGCTGAATCCCCAAGCAAACTATCCTGAAAACCACATGTTTCTGCTGCAATCATCCATTTGTCAGAAGCGACGACACTTATTTGCATAACTCACATCTTTTGTAAGTCAAACGTGAGGAGAGGTCTCTGAAATTATCTTAAATATAAACAGATACTCATAATATTATTTTGAAAATGGATTTTAGCTATCTGTAAGGAAGAAAAGCATATTCGATAAGTCATCTTAAGTTCATAGTGAATCCTACTGAGAACAAAAGTAAATAAGGGAAAATATATGTTTATACCGAAAAGTACACCTTTTCTTTTAAAAAAAAAAAAAACCTTTTTTTAAGTTCGAGGGTTCGTTTTCCTCGTGGTATGACAATGCAGCTTTTACTGTACATTAATGAAATACCTTCTAATTGTTTTTCACCGAATCGTCCAAGAGAGGACATGCGGAAAATGTGATCTAGTTTTGTCGCTCCTGTCACATTATTCGCCACCACCTGGCTACTCTCTCATGTATATCTCCAACCTATTATTCCAAACAGGAGTGCTACCATATAAGGAGACCTAAACCTCTCTGGATCCTCCAACTCTTTTCTTTTCAATGAATAATTTTGGTGTCGAGTAATAAATTTCAAGCAAACTATAAAGTAACTTTTCGAAATCAACATATCTGAACATTTCTTTTAACTTTTATTTTTAACGTTAAATTTCTTCATGAATTATATAAAACTACGCGATTTTATCTTCCATTAATAGTTGGACTCACTTCTATCTTCATTGTGACAAAATTGGCTCATAAATGTCAGTATTCAATAATGAATCTGACGTTGGGATAGTTAAGCTTCTAATTAGCCATTTTAAAAACAATAAAGTTACACATGCCTAATTAAATTCCTCCCTTCATTTGCTAGACCCCACCGGTGTGGAATAACATATGTCCTTCTAAGTTGTCATTATTGTGACTCGTGATAGCTTTATCTGATGTGGCCATGGATCTTTCTCGTGTGGAAATTGTTCTTTCACCTATCAAATATTTAAAGCAAATACACATTTACTAACAGTTTTATTTCAATGGTATTAATATTATTTTATAAAATTGTGTATTTTATGACTGGGCATACACGTGCAATGCACGTGCGGAGAAACTAGTTAGAACATAAAACTTTCTGAATATATTAAGTGACTGAATATTAGAAAGTTCGGTAATAAAATAGAAAATTACTAATTGTATTTTACTATTACTTGAAATGACTTGCATAAATTTGTGTGAATATAAATTGATTTGTTACTAAAGTTTAGAAACAACTAATAATTTTAATTGTAACGACCTGATATCTTTTCAAGTGTTTAAAGTTACTTCATTAATAATAGCTTATTAATTTTAGTGAGATACATATCGAAGCCGGCATTAATTACATTTACAATTATATAAGGTATGAGATGGTGGATTAATTAAGTAGCTGGTGGGTTAAGTTGCTTTTTACATAGGAATTTTTACGCGTTATAGCTATTTCTAATACATAATTAGTGGTAATAACTACCTTTTATTTTAATTACTAATAATAACTAATTACTTTTCTAATTTAACTATTATAGCTACACAGTAACTTTCAATTAGCATTTCACAAATACACCTAAAAATTAGCACCCCCAATCCGATATCCCCTTTTAATGGTAACAATATTAATCACTAATATACATTACCATTCTCTCTCCTTTTTTCATAAATTTTTACCTTTCTAAAAAGGAAAGAATTTGTGAATGCCCAGTGAAATAGTCGTCTTCTTCCTCTCTTCCCCATTCTGCAAAAAATTCACTTCCATTCTCACCAATCAACAAGTTTTTTAGGGTTTTGAGAAGATGAAAAATATATGTATTTGTGTATGTTCTATGATATAACTACCAATTGTTGTGGTTGGTGGTGTAAGTTTTTCTATATATTTGTGTATTTTGTTCAAATTAATTCTGTCAGTTCATCTAGTTTCAAATACACGAGTGACGCAAATACATGGTAAGTTTTCTATATATTTATGTATTTTGTTCAAATTAATCCCATCAAATACATGGGTGATGCAAATTGTTACTCACACAAATACATGAGATTTAATATAAAATACATGAGGTTTGATTGGAAACTTCAAATACATTAGTTATGCTATCAAATACATGGGTAAATAAAAAAACGAAATCAATATTGAAAACTTCAAATACATTACCACTAAATACATGGGTGATGCAAATTGTTACTCACACAAATACATGATATTTAATATAAAATACATGGAGTTTGATTGGAAACTTCAAATACATTAGTTATGCTATCAAATACATGGGTAAATAAAAAACGAAATCAATATTGAAAACTTCAAATACATTGGCTGTTGAATGTTTTCAAATTTTGAAATTTTTGATTTTTTACGTTTGAATGTTGAAGATTGGATGAAGGAATAGAAAACGGTTATGGAAAAAGAAATCTAAAATCTGATTTTGTGGAAGAGTATGGTAAAAAAATACCAATTAATAACTAGTTAAATGATCCCACTGTTATGGCCTAAAATCAAGGGATATGTTTTCTTTTTTACTGTGTTTCTATGAATTTACACGCATTAAATACATCCGAAAAAATACTTTAATTTGAAAAAACATAGCTACAAATGGTAATATTTAAAAGGGTAGCTATAAATGATAGGAAGCTACCATAAGGTAGTGATCTGAGTAATTTTACCTTTTACATATAGCTAAGTGTCATTGTCTTTGATGAACTATTTAATAATTAAATTATTGGGCCAAGCCACATTTGTAGAATGCCTTCACGTCAGATTGGTCTTGAAAGGGGGTTAAAGATACCTTAGGGCTTAGATGTCATTAGGAGTCAAGCATCTCTTAAAAGTGGAAATCTTTGGGAAAGCTACAGTTATAGCATTTAAAGAGTGAGGAATTCTCGTTCTTTTGGGGTCTCTTGCTGATCAAGAAGGGATTTATATTAAGGCATTATCAATAAATGGCTAGAAAGCCAAGAAGAAGAGGCATTCAGAGCAAACTTTAGAGAGAAACGTGAATTTTTATGCTGAAGGCTTACACCAACGCTTGCCATTTTCACATTTGAGATTGAGGCTATTGGAGGTCATTTGAAGAGTATTTGGCGTTTCAAGAGAGGCTTGCATATCGGTTATAAGACAAGTTAGGCTTAAACTCTTAGATTACTTGTTTTTCATAAAAAAACATATGATTGTATTGTATGTATGCAGTTAAATCATTTAGTTCATGTGAGTGGGCAAGCATAACTTAAATTGGATAATTTTCAAGTATCTAAAGTAATGACCTTATGAGTCCTTTAGCGTAATTTTGCAAATAGATACTTGCTATAGATGTAAAGTCTTGACTTTGTATTGATTGGACATTTATTCCATTTTATCATATCTTCTGAGGGGCAAACTCTGTCAAGCCTCATTGGGTTCGGTCCAAGGTATATGTCAAAGTCACAAGTGACTTGGGTAAGATTGTGGGTAAATAATCCCCACTCCGGAATACGGGATAAGACATGGGCAAATATGTACCGTGTCCCATGAGCATATTTAGGGTATTTCATGTGCTGCTTGTTTTTGTTTTAAGATTTCAGTTTCAGCTTCAGTATCTGTATATCATTGATTAACTTGTATTGTTTAATTTCTTTTATGCATTATCAGGGATTTTCCATACTTGACCCAGGGGTAAGCTGAGAGAGTGTTGATGATCTTGCTGGGTCTTTTAGACACACACTTGGTGGTGTTTGTATGTGTGCAGGTGTTGTTGACGTCGATTTTATTCCAACTTTCTTCAGTCCAATTCAGCCGAGGTGAGCCACCATTAGATCATGGCGGTCTCTTCTTCTTTAGCTGACTTAGTAGTATTCTGAGCTGCGTCTCGTACTTTTGTTTTCAGACTAGTAGTTACATGACTTAGACATATTATGGGGTTTATTATTCATATTTCATTTCCGCAGTTATCTTTATATTGAGAGATTTAAAGTGTAGTTCTTCCTTATCTTTTAATTATCCGTAATACTTAGCTTAGAGGGTTCGCCTCATGGGAAGAAGCTCATCGGGTGTCCTATCCCGGCCTATGTATTAGATTTGGGTCGTGACATTAATACCGCTTAATAAATTCCAAGCAAACTACAAATTAACATTTCAAACTCAACCTATCAGAATAATTCTTTTACCTTCTGATTTTAAGGGACAAATTTGTTCATGAATTAGGTAAAACTACACAATTTTGTCTTCTGTTAATAGTTGGGCTCACTTCTATCATCGTTGTGACAAATTGGCTTAGAAATGTCAGCATTCTTTAATGAATCTAATGTTGGTATAATCAAGCTTCTAATTAGTTTTTTTAATCCAAACAAATTACACATGTCCTAATTAAAGCCCTCCCCTCCGTTTTACCAGACCCCACCCTCATGAAAAACATGTCTGTCCCTCATGAAAAACATACATGTCTCTCGTGAAAAACATGTCCTAAGTTGTCATTATTGTGACTCGTGTTAACTCTATCTGATCTAACAATGCATCTTTCTTGTGTGAGTATTTCTCTCACCTCTCAAATATCATGAATAAGTACAGTATATATACATACATACACATATATATATATATTTACAAAATTGTGTATTTTATGATGACATACACGTACCTGAAGCAAGTTAGGTCATAAAACTCCCTGGATATGTTAAGTGATTGAATATTAATTAAAAAAAATTACAAAATAGAAATTACTCATTATATTTTATCATTAATTGAAAAGACTTGCAAACATTTTGCGTTTGCGTGAATGTAAATTGACTGGTCACTAAAGATGAGAAACAATTGATAATTTTAATGTCACATAATAAATTTCAAGCAAATTATAAGTTAGCATTTCAAAACAGTTCTTTTATCTTTTGTTTTTTAAGGGGCAAATTTGTTCATGAATTGTGTAAAACTAGACAAAATTGTCTTCCATTAATAGTTGCATTGGGAACTAGAAAAGATGCTATTTGGGATTTTGGGGTATTTGAAAAAGAGAAGAGATGGGTATTTGGTAATGAGTGGGAAGAAGATGTTGGTTATAGTGTGCTCACTCACGCCATTAAATGAAGAGGCAAAGTTTTGCAGCATTTGTAATTTTGTTGTACAGTACTACTCACCCACGCACATAGACAGTGGAAAAGAAAAAGAGAGAGAGAAAAGGGGTGGCTCTAAATCTGAAAAACCTGTTTTTTTTTTTTTTTTCATTCTAGGTTGTGTTTGATTAGAAACAAAAAGTTTATTATGAAGAATGTTTCCTAGAATTTTCGTTTGAAAATAAACGATTTTTTTTTACTTATTTTCTAGTGTTTGGTAAAAAGTAAAAAAAATTATCCCAAAAACATTTATATGTAATCGAGCAAAATACTGAAGGTGGGGAGTAGGGTTCAGGGGTGGACGGTCAAGGGGCGGGGTTTTGGACGTTGGGTGGGTAAGAGGGAGAAAATGATTTTTGAATGTCAGAACTAGTTTTCTCTACTTTTATTAAAGAAGACATTGCAAAACATTCCTTTTATCTTTTGTTTTTAAGGGGCAAATTTGTTCATGAATTATAAAACTACACAAAATTGTCTTCCATTAATATATGGATTCATTTTGTCATTATGACAAAATTGGCTCAAAAATATCTGTATTCACTAATGAATTTGATGTAGGATACTTACGCTTCTAATTACCCCATTTTAATTTAATTAAACGACACATGTCACAATTAAAGCCCTCCCTCCATTTAACAGACCCCACCATCATGAAAAACATGTGTATGACAATAAATGGAGTGGTAGTATCTCCTAATGTCGAGCAAATGGCGGTTAAAGGACGAGTACTTAAAGGAAATGACATATTTTAAGTGGTTAGCTTCTATACGTAATAAACGCTTGAGAAAAAAAAATTCAAGCCGAATGTGACTCATAAGAACATTTTATCATGCGTTCATGTGCTCAATCGGAGTAAGGCATAGTTCGAGCATTTATATGAAATATACGCAAATTTAAGGGCTTGTCGATATACCTGCCAGGAAAAGGAGGTGAGGACATTTTTGTCCACAAATTGAAATTTAATTATTCATTTATAACACATATAAATTTTGTCCCCAATAAATTTCTTCCCAAGAATTTTTTGCCTAATCAGTTTATGATAATCTACTCTGAATTCTTCTCCTTCAACTTTTATTCATCACAGTAATCCGAGCCCCTTTTTTGCATTTGTATGAACAAAGCCTCTCTCAACAACCAAAAACCCGTAATTATCTACAAAATTCTTCTTCTCTAGTGTTATTCCGTCCCTCATGAAAAACACGTCCTTCTAAATTGTCATTATTGTGACTCGTGATAGCTCTATCTGATCTGGTGCTAGATTTTTCTCGTGTGGATATTCTTCTATCACTTTTCAAATATCATAAACATGTAAACAATATAGTTATTAAATTTTTTATTTTAATGATATTAATATTATATTATAAAATGTTGTATTTTTATTACTCGACATGCACGTGCAACGCACGTGTCGAGCTAGTTAGGATATAATACTCCCTGGATATTAGAAAATTTGGTAACAAAATAGAAATTCATCCATTGTATTGTATTATTACCTAAAATGACTTGCATACTTACACATTTATGTGAATATAAATTCATTTGTCACTAAAGATGAGAACCAATTGATAATTTTAATGTCACGTAATAAATTTCAAGCAAATTATAAGTTAGCATTTCAAAACAGTTCTTTTATCTTTTGTTTTTTAAGGGGCAAATTTGTTGATGAATTGTGTAAAACTAGACAAAATTGTCTTCCATTAATAGTTGCATTGGGAACTAGAAAAGATGTTATTTGGGGTTTTGGGGTATTTGAAAAAGAGAAGAGATGGGTATTTGGTAATGAGTGGGAAGAAGAAGTTGGACTCACGCCATTAAAATGAAGAAGCAAAGTTTCACAGTATTGTATTGTTGTATGTACAATACTACTCACCCACACACATAGAAAGAGAGAGAGAGAGAAGTGGCTCTAAATCTAACAAACCTGGTTTTCTTTTTTCTTTTTTATTTTAGGTTGTGTTTGGTATGAAAGAAAAAGTTTATTATGTAGAATGTTTTCCTAGAATTTTCTTTTGAAAATAAATGAGTTTTTTTACTTATTTAATAGTGTTTGGTAAAAGGTGAAAAATATATCCCAAAAATATTTATATGTAATTGAGCAAAATACTGAAGGTGGGGAGTGGCAGTTTAGGGGCGGATGGTCAAGGGGTGGGGTTTTGAGCGTTGGGTGGGTGAGATGGAGAAAATGAACTTCTAATTTCACTCATAGAACTTGTTTTCTCTATTTTTCATTAATGAAGACATTTCAAAACAATTCTTTTATCCTTTGTTTTTAAGGGCAAATATGTTCATGAATATTAAAACTACACAAAATTGTCTTATGTTAGTAGTTGGACTCATTTTGTCACTGTGACAAAATTGGCTCAAAAATGTCTGTATTCATGAATGAATTTGATGTTGGAATTATTATGCTTCTATTATGCTTCTACTTATCCATTTTAATTTAATTAAATGACACATGTCCTAATTAACGCCATTCCCTCCAATTTATCAGACCCCACCAGCAGAACTACATGTGTATGACAATAGATGGAGTGGTGGTATCTTCTAACGTTGAGCAAGCAGGGGTTAAAAAGATGAGTAATCGAAGAAAATGACATATTTTAAGTGGTTAGCTTATATACGTTATGAAGGCTTGAGAACACGTGTAAAAAAAATAATCAAAAATTCAAGACAAATGTGACTCTTTAGAACATTTTATCATGCGTGGATATACCCGCAAGGAAAGGGAGGTGAGAACACTTTTTTCCTCAAATAGAAAATTATTTATTCATTTATAACACAAATAAATTTTGCCCCCGATAAATTTCTTCTGAAGATTTTTTTTTTGTCTAATCAGTCTATGATAATCTACGCTGAGTTCTTCTTCTTCAACTTTTATTCATCACATTCCCAGTCCCTTTTATGCATTTCTATGAATAAGACCTCTCTCAACAACCAAAAACCCGTAATTGTCTACAAAATTCTTCTTCTCTAGTGTTACTTCGTCCCTCATGAAAAACATGTCCTTCTAAATTGTCATTCTTGTGACTCGTGATTGCTCTATCAGATATGGTGATGGATTTTTCTCGCGTGGACTTTCTTCTGTCACCTTTCAAATGTCATGAGCATGTACACAACATAGTTTCTAAGAATTTTATTTAATGATATTAATATTATTTTATAAAATTTTGTATTTTTATGACTCGACATGCACGTGCAATGCACGTACCGAGCTAGTTAGGATATAATACTCCCTGGATATTAGAAAGTTTGGTAACAAAATAAAAATTTATCCATTGTATTGAATCATTACCTGAAATGACTTGCCTATTTTAACATTAATGTGAATATAAATTGACTTGTCACTAAAGATGAGAAACAATTGATAATTTTAATGTCACGTAATAAATTTCAAGCAAACTATAAGTTAACATTTCAAATCAGTTCTCTTAGCTTTTGTTTTTAAGGGGTGAATTTGTTCATGAATTTTGTAAGACTACAAAAAATTGTCTTCCGTTAATAGTTACAGTGGGAATTAAAGAATATGTTATTTGGGGTTTTGGGGTTATTTGAAGAAGAGGAGATGGGTAATTGGTAATGAGTGGGAAGAAGATGTTGGACTCACGTCATTAAAATGAAGAGGCAAAGTTTTGCAGCATTTGTAATTTTGCTGTATAGTACTACTCACCCACGCACATAGACAGTGGAACAAGAAAGAGAGAGAGAAAGGGGGTGACTCTAAATCTGACAAACATGGTTTTCTTTTTCTTTTTTTATTTTAGGTTGTGTTTGGTATGAAAGAAAAAGTTTATTATAGTCAATGTTTTCCAAGAATTTTCTTTTGCAAATAAACTAGTTTTTTTTTTTTTTTAATTATTTTCTAGTTTTTGGCAAAAAGTAAAAAATATGATCCCAAAAACATTTATATGTAATCTAACAAAATACTGAAGGAGAGAAGTGGGGGTTCAGGGGTGGATGGTCAAGGGGCTGGGTTTTGAGCGTTGGGTGGGTGAGAGGGAGAAAATGAACTTCTAATTTCACTTATAAAACTTGTTTTCTCTATTTTAATTAAAGAAGACATTTCAAAACAGTTCTTTTATCATTTTTTTAAGGGGCAAATATGTTCATTAATTGTAAAACTACCCAAAATTGTCTTCCGTTAATAGTTGGACTCATTTTGTCACTGTGACAAAATTGGCTCAAAAACGTTTGTATTCACGAATGAAGTTGATATGGGATAATTATGCTTCTAATTAGCCATTTTAATTTAATTAAACAACACATGTCCTAATTAACGCCCTCCCCTCCAATTTACTAGACCCCACCATCATGAACAACAGGTGTATGACAATAGATGGAGTGGTGGTATCTGCAAATGTTGAGCAAGTGGGGTTAAAAAGACGAGTAATTAAAGAAAATGAGACATTTTAAGTGGTTAGCTTGTATATGTAATGAACGCTTGAGAACACATGTAAAAAAAATTCAAAAATTCCAGCCGAATGTGACTCATAAGAACATTTTATCATGCGTTCATGTGCTCAGCCAGTGTAATGCATAGTTCAAGCATTTAAATGAAATATACGCAAATTCAAAGGCTTGTCGATATACCTGCCAGGAAAAGGAGGTGAGGACAATTTTTTTTTTTTGCACTAATAGAAAATTTCTTTATTCATTTATAACACAAATAGATTTTGTCCCCAATAGTTTCTTCCCAAGATTTTTTGTTATCCAATCAGTTTATGATAATCTACTATGAATTCTTCTTCTTCAACTTTTATTCATCACACTCCCAATCGCTTTTTTGCATTTCTATGAATAAAAACCTCTCTCAACAAACAAAAACCCGTATTTATCTACAAAATTCTTCTTCTCTAGGGTTACTCTGTCCCTCGTGAAAAACATGTCCTTGTAAATTGTCATTCTTGTGACTCGTGATTGCTCTATCTGATCTAGTGATGGATTTTTCTAGTATGGATATTCTTCTACCGCCTTTCAAATATCATAAACATGTAAACAATATAGTTATTAAGAATTTTATTTAATGATATTAATATTATTTTATAAAATTTTGTGTTTTATGACTCGACATGCACGTGCAACGCACGTGCCGAGCTAGTTAGGATATAATACTCCCTGGATATTAGAAAGTTTGGTAACAAAATATAGAAATTTATCCATTGTATTGAATTATTACCTGAAATGACTTGCATACTTTAACATTTGTGTGAATATAAATATATTTGTCACTAAAGATGAGAAACAATTGATAATTTTAATGTCACGTAATAAATTTCAAGCAAACTATAAGTTAACATTTCAAATCAGTTCTTTTATCTTTTGTTTTTAAGGGGCAAATTTGTTCATGAATTATGTAAAACTACACATAATTATCTTCTGTTAATACTTGCATTTGGAATTAAAGAAGATGTTAGTCGGGGTTTTGGGGTATTTGAAGAAGAGAAGAGATGGGTATTTGGTAATGAGTGGGAAGAAGATGTTGGACTCACACCATTAAAATGAAAGAGGCAAAGTTTTGCAATATTTGTAATTTTGATGTACAGTACTACTCACCCATGCACATAAACAGTGGAAAAAGAAAGAGAGAGAGAAAAGGGGTGGTACTGAATCTGACAAACCTGATTTTCTTTTTATTTTTTTATTTTAGGTTGTGTTTGGTATGCAAGAAAAAGTTTATTATGGTAAATGTTTTCCACGAATTTTCTTTTGAAAATAAACGAGTTTTTTCCTTCTAATTTTCTAGTGTTTGGTAAAAAGTAAAAAAAATTATCCCAAAAACATTTATATGTAATCTAGCAAAATAGTGAAGGTGGGGAGTGGAGATTTAGGAGTGGACGGTCAAGGGGCAGGGTTTTGAGCGTTGGGTGAGTGAGAGGGAGAAAATGAACTTCGAATTTCACTAATAAAACTTGTTTTCTCTATTTTCATTAAAGAAGACATTTCAAAACAGTTCTTTTATCCTTTTTTTAAGGGGAAAATATATTCATGAATTGTAAGACTATACAAAATTGTATTCCGTTAATAGTTGGACTCATTTTGTCATTGTGAAAATTTTGGCTAAAAAACGTATGTATTCACGAATGAATTTGATGTTGGGATTATTATGCTTCTAATTAGCCATTTTAATTTAATTAAACGACACATATCCTAATTAACGCCCTCCCGTCCAATTTACCAGACCCCACCAGCGTGAACAACATGTGTATCACAATAAATTGAGTGGTGGTATCTGCTAATGTTGAGCATGTGGGGGTTAAAAAGACAAGTAAGTAAAGAAAATGACATATTTTAAGTGGTTAACTTGTATATGTAATGAACGCTTGAGAACATGTGTAAAAAAGAATTCACAAATTCCAGCCGAATGTGACTCAAAAGAACATTTTATCATGCGTTCATGTGTTCAATCAGAATAATGCATAGTTCGAGCATTTAAATGAAATATACGCAAATTTAAGGGCTTGTCGATATACCCTCCAGGAAAGGAAGGTGAGCATGTTTGTTTCCATAAATAGAAATTTATTTATTCATTTATAACACAAATAGATTTTGTCCCCAATAATTTCTTCCCAAGAATTTTTGTTGTCTAATCAGTTTATGATAATCTACTCTGAATTCTTCTTCTTCAACTTTTATTCATCACATTCCTAGTCCCTTTTTTGCATTTCTATGAACAAAACCTCTCTCAACAACCAAAAACCCGTATTTATCTATAAAACTAGACGGTCTATGCCCGTGCTGCGCACGGGCCCAACACTTTAGATTATAGTGCATTTATGTGTATGTAGTTATTTTTGCTCATGTTGCGCACAGGCACAACACTTTGGGTTATAGTGTATCTATATGTATGTACTTGTATTTGGATAGTGATATATATATATATATATACTTCCTCCGTTTCAATTTATATGAACCCATTTGACTGGGCACGAATCTCAGGCTAATATAAAAAAAAAAAATTGTATGGTTTGACTACTTAACCTTTTGAAGAAAAGCAATTTCATGGATTAACACGCACGTGGTAATGAATTCATCATTATTGACTTAATGAGATATATTGAAAATTACATGAATATTGTTTAATTTTTTAATAGGGGGTGCACTTTTTTTTTTTTGGACATTATTAATTTGCACTATTTTTATGCATATATATATATATATATATATATATATATATACACACTATGTTTAAAACACGATTAATATAACATTATAGTTTGTACTCCGTATCTAAAACTTTATTATGTTAGTGTTTACTACGAATACAAAGTTTGCACTTTTTTTTTGACATTATTTTTTTTTTAATATGTGGTTCACTTTTTTATTTATTTTTTATTTTTTTATATTACTTGATTTTATTAATATGAGGTCCACTTTTTTTTACCGTGAGTTTGGAGATGGTGGGATCCACTTTTTTTTTTTTTTTTTATATTGCTTGATGTCGTTTAGTATGGGGTGCACTTTTTTTTTTTTGGACATTATTAGTTTGTACTATTTGTATGCATATAATATATATACATATACTATGTTCAAAATACGATTAATATAACATTGTAATTTGTGCTCCGTATCTAAAACTTTATTATATTAGTGTTTGCTACGAATATAAAGTCTGCACCTTTTTTTTTTAACATTATATTTTTTTTAATATAGGGTTCACTTTTTTTTTTTTTTTTTTTTATATTGCTTGATTTTGATAATATGGGGTCCACTTTTTTTTCCCATGAGTTTGGAGATGGTGAGTTCCATTAT
Source organism: Lycium barbarum (assembly GCF_019175385.1). NCBI lineage: Eukaryota > Viridiplantae > Streptophyta > Magnoliopsida > Solanales > Solanaceae > Lycium > Lycium barbarum. The sequence continues at coordinate 129,594,072 of NC_083342.1, forward strand.
TATTATTATTATTATTTTTTATTGCTCGGTGTTATTTAGTATGCCCCCCCCCCTTTTTTTAAGGGACAACGGACGACGAAGCATGGGTCTGCTTTATATAGTTTTTTTTAATTTTTATATTGCTTGGTGTTGTTTAGTATGGGGCACACCCTTTTGGACATTATTAGTTTGCACTATTTTTATGCATAAAATATATATATATATATATATATATATATATATATATATATATATATATATATATTATAGTTTGTGCTTCGTATCTAAAACTTTATTATATTAGTGTTTGCTATGAATACAAAGTCTGCACTTTTTTTTTTACATTGTTTGCTTTTTTAATATGGGATTCACTTTTTTTTTTATATTGCTTGATTTTATCAATATGGGATACTATGTTCAAAACACGATTAATATAACATTGTAGTTTGTGCTCCTTATCTAAAACTTTATTATATTAGTGTTTACTACGAATACAAAGTCTGCACTCTTTTTTTTTTACATTGTTTATTTTTTAAATATGGGATTCACTTTTTTTTTTATATTGCTTGATTTTGTTAATATAGAGTCCACCTTTTTTTTCCCGTGAGTTTGGAGATGGCGGGTTCCACTTTATTTACTTCTTTTTATTTTTAAATATTGGTTGGTGTTTTTTTTATTTTTTAATATTAGTTGGTGTTTAATATGAGACCACACTTTTTTTTAATGCTTAATTGGTTGGTGTTTTTTTGAATTTTTTAATATTAGTTGGTGTTTAATATGGGGACCACACTTTTTTTTTTAAGTATTTTAAGTATGTTGCTGTGCAATAATTTCATTTGCTCCCACTAATGGGTTGATACGCATGTGGTAATAAATCCATCATTATTGATTTAATTGTTTGATTTTCTAAGCACTTTTGTATTTTTAGTATGTTGCTGTACAATAATTTTATTTGCTCCCTCTAATGGGTTGATACGCATGTGACAATGAATCCATCTGGCTATATGGGCCCACAATTTTTTTTTTCAAAAATTGGAAAACATATATATATATATATATATATATATATATATATATAAGTATTTTAAGTATGTTGCTGTAAAATAATTTCATTTGCTCCCACTAATGGGTTGATACGCATGCGACAATAAATCCATCATTATTGATTTAATTGTTTGATTTTCTAAGCATTTTTGTATTTTAAGTATGTTGCTGTATAATAATTTCATTTGCTCCCTCTAATGGGTTGATACGCATGTGGCAATGAATCCATCATTATTGATGTAATTGTTTGATTTTCTAAGCACTTTTTTTTTTTTTAACATTGTTTATTTTTTTAATATTGCTTGATTTTGTTAATATGGGATTCACTTTTTTTTCCCGTGACTTTGGATGTGGTGGGTTCCACTTTTTTTTTTTTTTTTTTTATTACTGATTGGTGTTTAATATGGGGTTCACAATTTTTTTTTTTAAATATTAGTAGTTGTTTAAAATATGTGGGCCCATAATTTTTTTTTGAAACCACAAATGGACGACCAAAAAGTGCACAAACGGACGACCAAAAGGTGCCCAACTCGTGCTTCTAATAAGTAGTAATTCTTCTTCTCTAGTGTTACTCCATCCCTCATGAAAAACATGTCTTTCTAAATTGTCATTCTCGTGACTCATAATAACTCTATCTGATCTGGTGATGGGTTTTTCTTGTGTGGATATTCTTCCATCACATTTCAAATATCATGAACATGAACACAATATAGTTACTAAGAATTTTATTTAATGATATTAATATTATTTTATAAAATTTTGTATATTTATGACCCGACATGCACGTGCAACGCACGTGCCATGCTAGTTAGGATATAATACTCCCTGGATATTAGAAATTTTGGTAACAAAATAGAAATTTATTGATGTATTGAATCATTACCTGATATGACTTTCCTAGTTTAACATTTGTGTGAATATAAATTTATTTGTCACTAAAGATAAGAAACAATTGATAATTTTAATGTCACGTAATAAATTTCAAGCAAACTATAAGTTAATCTTTCAAATCATTTTGTAAAACTACACAAAAATATCTTCCGTTAACAGTTGGACTCATTTTGTCACTATGACAAAATTGTCTCAAAAATGTTTGTATTCACGAATGAATTTGATATTGGGATAATTACACTTATAATTAGCCATTTTAATTTAATTAAACAACACATGTCCTAATTAATGCCCTCCCTTCCCTCCCCTCCAATTTACCAGACCCCACCATCATGAACAACATGTGTATGACAGTAGCTGGTGTGGTGGTATCTGCTAATGTTGAGCAAAAGGGGGTTAAAAAGACGAGTAATTGAAGGAAATGACATATTTTAAGTGGTTAGCTTGTATATATAATGAACGCTTGAGAATCGTGTAAAAAAATATTCAAAAATTCGAGCCGAATGTGACTCATAAGAACATTTTATCATATGTTCATATGCTCAATTGGAATAATGCATAGTTCAAGCATTTAAATGAATTATACACAAATTTAAGGGCTTGTCAATATACCCGCCAGGAAAAGGAGTTGAGGACATTTTTTTCCACAAATAGAAATTTATTTATTCATTTATAACACAAATAAATTTTATCCCCAATAAATTTGTTCCCAAGATTTTTTTTTTGTCTAATCAGTTTATGATAATGTACTCTGAATTCTTCTTCAAAAAAAAACTTTTATTCATCACACTCCCAGTCCCTTTTTTGCATTTCTATGAACAAAACCTCTCTCAACAACCAAAAACCCGTAATTACCTACAAAATTATTCTTCTCTAGTGTTACTCCGTCCCTCGTGAAAAACATGTCCTTCTAAATTGTCATTCTGGTGACTCATGATACCTCTATCTCGTATGGTGATGAATTTTTCTCGTGTGGATATTCTTCTATCACCTATCAAATATCATGAACATGTACACAATATAGTTACTAAGAATTTTATCTGATGATATTAATATTATTTTATAAAATTTTGTATTTTATGACTCGACATGCACGTGCAATGCACGTGCCGAGCTAGTTAGGATATAATACTCCCTGGATATTAGAAAGTTTGGTAACAAAATAGAAATTTATCCAGTGTATTGAATTATTACCTGAAATGACTTGCATACTTGGAAAGTGTAAAAAACGTGAAGAAATTAAAAGACATAAAAACATGAAGAAACTTGGAATGTGTAAAAAACACGAAGACACTTGGAATGTGTAAAGAACCTGAAGAAGCTTGGAATATGTAAAAAACGTGAAGAAATTAAAAAACGTTAAAACGTGAAGAAACTTTGAATGTGTAAAAATCACGAAGACACTTGGAATGTGTAAAGAACGGGAAGAAACTTGGAATGCGTAAAAAACTTTAAAAATGACAGTTTTAGGGCATATCAAACGTTGAACCTAGTTGGAGTAATTTAAAATATTTCTTAGGAATATGTAAATAAGGGCAAATCTTGTCTAGCTTGAGTTAGTTCTTGAACAGTTGCTGTTAGTAGTTATGAATTTGTTCACATAGCTTCAATGTTTAAGGAGAGGGTGAGAAATAGGCGGGTTGTTTAGCCGGTTTTGGGTGTGATTTGTAAAGATTATTGTACATATTCCCTTCAGGGGCGGAGCTATAGTTATATAGGGGGGTTCGGCCGAACCCTCCAGTTTTTTCGTAGACCCTGTATTTGTATTAGAAAAATTAGTAAATATAGATAATATTTACTTGCGAACCCCCATATATAAGCAAGCAAACGGTTCAGTGGCTGGGTAGTGCCTAGGGAAGTACTATCCCACTCATGATGCAGGTTCGAATCCCGCTAGCACCCATTGCTTTCTTTTTTGTTTTCTTTGATATAAGGCACTGCTTTCTTTTTTCCTTTTTTTTTTTTTTTTTTTTTAAATAAGGCCCCAAAAGGGGCTGATTTTATTAATATTAAAACAAAGGGTCCACAAGACAAAAAAACAAAACATAAAGCAAATCGGTACCCATTTAGCTCGAATGTTGCAGCTGAGGAACCCATTTTGCGTTTGTGTCATCCAGATTGTGCAAATATCCAGTACGGTATCCATTGTTATCTTCAATTTCCTCTTGTTTCTCTTTGAAATTGTTGTCTTATCCAGCAATTGTTGTTCCCTTGTTGTTTGTTGTAGCTGCGAATTCCTGAATTTGACATGTATCAGTATGATATTTATCTACATGTATGATATTTATCTGCATATAAATTGTACCAACATAGAGTGCAATATGTTTCTCTTTAAATATGAGACCAAGCTTAAGATATTTTTTTGCAAAATAAATTACTTTAAGATTGTGAACTATGATTAATTAAAGAAGTGCAAATGCTGTTTTTAGATGAGTCTACACTAAGATTATTTGATTGTTAAATGTTAATAGCCTTTAAAAGCTATGGTGAACTACAACAGATTTATATTGCTTTTGTGTGCTCTCCAAAATTTGAAGTGTAATTTGTGTTTTCTGGACTTTTAGGATCTTTAAGCAAAAGTCAAGATGATCACGAATTTCTTCAAGCCTCAAGCTCCTTCAAATACTATTCCTAGCTCTCCTTTGCCAAGTTCTTCGTCGCCTGTCAATCTTTTCAATGCATCGGATAATGACAAAGTGTTGGCTGATTTGGATCTTAAATCAGATCCTGCTAAAAGAAAACAAATGTCGAAATTTTCTCCTAATATACGTGATCGAGTGAGGATATATTACATACTAAAGAAACCTTGCCAACCTGAAGAATTTGAATTTCCAAGTAGAGATATTGGAGGAGAATTGCGTCGTTTTAATCCCGATTGGTTTGACGATCCATATTCTCAATGGTTAGAATATAGTGTTAAAAAAGATGCAGCATTTTGCTTATGTTGTTACTTGTTTAAAAATGAGCTTGGAGGATATGGAAGAAAAGTAAGTGATGCTTTCACAACGAAAGGTTTTCGAAATTGGAATAAAGGTATAGAAAGGCTTAAAAAGCATGTGGGAGAAGTGAATAGTGTTCATACTCGATGTTTCATGATGATGCTAGATTTGATGAATCAAGAACAATCTATTCTAACTTTATTTGACAAGCCTTTTGAGAAATTTAAAGGTGATTATCGGGTTCGCTTGAATGCTTCGGTTGATGTGATAAGGTATCTTTTAAAAGAAGGAATGCCTTTCCGGGGTCACAATGAGTGTGTAACTTCTACAAGAAGGGGTCATTTTCTAGATCTCTTAAAGTGGTATGCCGATAAGAAGGAAGATGTGAAAAATGTGGTACTAGAAGACGTCTCCTTATTTTGTGAAAAAAATGGTATTATGATCCCTGAAATGAATGAGAAGTATGGTCTTGGAAAGTCGAAGCGTAAAAGCTCAAGTGTTATATATTCTCATCATTTGCGTGTGGAAGTTTTTTATGCTGTTATTGATTTGCAACTTTCAGAGCTTAACAATCGTTTTAGTGAAGTGAATACTGATCTACTTCTTGGCATGGCTAGTTTGAGTCCCGAGAATTCTTTTGCAAATTATGATAAAAACAGGATCATGAAGCTTGCTACTTATTATCCAAATGAGTTCGGTGCTTCCAAGCTTGATGATCTTAGTTTTGATCTTGACAATTATATTTACTATGTGAGAGAAGTGGACAAAGCTTTTTCAAATTTGAAAGGACTTGGAGATCTTTCGATGGCGTTGGTTAAATCAAATATGCACAAGACATGGGGACTTGTTTATTTGCTTGTGAAGTTAAGCTTGATATTACCTGTGGCTACTGCAACAGTGGAAAGAGCTTTTTCCTCAATGAAGTTTATTAAAAATGACTTGCAAAGTAGAATTAGTGATGACTTTCTGAATGATTGTTTAGTTTGTTATATAGAGGATGAAGTATTTGAAAGTGTACCTAATGATGCGATCATTGATCGTTTTCAAAAGATGACAACTCGTCGAGTGCAATTGTAATGATAATGCTTATATTTATGTAGTGTATAAGTAGTTTGTCGCCTTTTTGAATATATTAAATACCGATACTTGTTCGTTAGTTTAACGGTTGTTATACATTAGCTTGAGGTCGTTGTCCTGTCTTATGATTCGAACCCCCAGACTTGAAATCCTGGCTCCGCCTCTGATTCCCTTGGTAATACAAAAGTTCAGTTACCCAAAAAAAAAAAAAGAAGGGTAAATCTAAAAAAATAAAATTAGTTTCGTCTTGATTATGTAAGTGAACATTTATTTTAAATCAAAAAATAAAATAAAAATGAACACTTATTCTGAATCGAAGAGAATATTAATTTTAGTTCTTATTGAAATTTTTGTGAAGGTAGATGTGTCCAATTTTTTCATGGCAAAACAAGAAAAGGAGAACTACAAAATAGTAACAAATCGCGTAAACTCGTGGTCCTTCTAAATTGTTACTTACGTGACTTGTGATAGGTTATCTGACGATGAATCATTTTTCACATGAATATTTTTCTCCATTTATCAAATATCATTGATAAGTACGCAATATTAATTTTATTAACAACATTAAAATTAACATAAGTTATTTTCACTCGGGAACATAATGAGAACTTAGGAATTTCAAATGACGGATAAATTAATACCGGTCGTGAGAATTTTCGCTTTTTTTCATCACTTATTTTGAAAATCAGTATTTGGCCATGAAAATTCCAAATACAAGTTGAAGTTGCATTTAGAATTTGGAGAACGCCAAAAACCCTATTTTCACTTTCAGTACGTTCAAACAATCAAATATTCTTTGCAAAACTATAAAAAATACAACTCCATCTTTAACTCCGACTTTAAAATTCCAAACTACGTGAAAAATATTTAGTTTTCATGGCCAAATGCCTACATGTTATGTTTCAACCGTAAACAATATAAATAAAAATGTTGTCCAATATATTTTCATGGGAAAACAAAGAAAAGGAAAACAATAAAAGGGTAAGAGAGCGCGTATGGTGCCAACAGGCCCATTACGTTTTCTTTTTAACCCGTTAAAAGCCTTAACGTTAATTTGTCCTACTCACTCTCTTACAAATAAAACATCATGTGTATTATCGAGACACCCTGAGATTGTTGTTGTATAGTTGGGTGCATCACAAATTATATGTTTTGTTGATCGTGTTATTAGGGTTCCGTAGGGGTGGTGGCGCATATGGCTACCACAGGTCAGGTGATCCGTTATCAACCAGTTGCAAGTACCGGTGCTGGAAATATTGATGCTCTTAATAGACTTCTTTCTGACCTTTGTACTAGACCCAATCCTAAGGTAATATGAAATCTTGATGTTATTTAAGAGTTCTTCAAGTGAGCTCTTTTTTTTTTTTTTTTTTTTAAATTTTCTTTTAAGCTGTTGTGTATTTTTTTTTTTTTTTTTGGTCTTGTGCTGTTACATTTGTTGAATTGGTGAGGAAAATTAAGGAAGGATATAAGATTGTTCCAAGATTTTAGAAAATCTTGATTTCTTTCTTGGGTTTCTTAAGGTTCTTCCATTTTTTACTTTTTCTTGATAGCAAAATGAAATCTTGATGTTATTTTTTGAGTACTTCAAGTGAGCTCTGTATTTTCTTTTAAGCTGTTGTGTATTTTTTTTGTTTGTTTTGTGCTGTTACATTTGTTGAATTGGTGAGGAAGTTTAAGGAAGGACATAAGATTGTTTCAAGATTTTAGAAAATCTTGATTTCTTTCTTGGGTTTCCTAAAGTTCATCCATTTTTTACTTTTTCTTGAAAGCAAAAATGAAATCTTGATGTTATTTTTAAGTACTTCAAGTGTATTCTTCTTTAGTTTTTTATTCTGCCATTTTCTTTTAAGCAATAACATCAAGATTTTATTAGCAATACTAAGGGTCTTGCATTGTTTCCTTTTTCTTGAAAGAAAAATGAAATCTTGATGTTATTTTTGAGTACTTGAAGTGAACTCTGAATTTCTCAGGAAATCTTGGATGTAGTTATTTGAAACCTTGTATATAAAAGATTGAAATAGAATGGAAGCAGAATGCTACACGTTTACTTAAGGGCACATTTATTTTTATTGATTTGTGTGAAAGAAGACCAGTAGTGGAGTTAGAATTGTTTAGGAAATCTTGACGTTATTTTCGAGAACTTGAAGTGAGCTCTGTATTCTTAATTTTCCTTCTGCCATTTTCTTTTAAGCTGCTTTGTATATTTTTTTTTTTTGGTTGAATTGGCGAGGAAGTGGAACCAGATATTTAGTGTTGTGAATTTGCTTTTCTGAGGAATTGAGGAAAATAAAGGATGGACATAAGACTGCCAAGATTTTAGTTCATGGTACATTGAGTTCTTTTCTTGATTTTTCTTTCCTCGATTTCTCAGAAACTCTTGGATGTAGTTATTTGAAACCTTGTATAGTATAAAATATCGAAATAGAAACAAAGCACAATGCTACACGTTACGTTCAGGCACATTTATCTTTCTTCTGTTTCAGCCTTAGAGGAAAAACTAAGTTGGATAGGAGGGCGGCTATTTTTATCTAACACAGTTACTTTCGGGCACATTTATTATTCTTATGGTTTTCTATAAGTAACTTTGTCCGAGATTTTAGCGCGTGGTACATCTTGGGTTCTTGCTTGATTTTCTTTCCTCGATTTCTCAGAAAATCTTTGGTACAGTTATTTGAAACGTTCTATATAAAAGATTGAAATAGAAACAAAGCACAATGCTACACGCTACTTTTGGGTACATTTATCTTTCTTCTGTTTCAGCCTTTTAGATGAAAAACTGAGGTGGATTGGAGGGCGGCTATTTTTATCTAACACAGTTAACTTTCGGGTCCAGACCCCACATGGTGGGATTATACTGGGCTTGTTGTTACAGTTAACTTTCGGGCACATTTATTATTCTTATGGTTTTCTATAAGTAATTTTGTCCTAGATTTTAGCGCGTGGTACATCTTGGGTTCTTTCTTGATTTTCTTTCCTCGATTTCTCAGAAAATCTTGGTACAGTTATTTGAAACGTTCTATATAAAAGATTGAAATAGAAAGCAGAATGCTACACTTCACTTTCCGGCACATTTAACTTTATCGATTTGTGTGGAAGAAGACCGGCAGATTCAGTGCTAAAGTCTTTCTTCTGTTTCAGCCTTAGAAGAAAAACTACGGTTCATATTTATTGATTTGTGTGGAACGGTACGGTTGATGGGAGGGCAGCTATGTTTTATCTAACACAGTTATTACTACGGCTTTCTATATGTTTTTGACCCTTTTCTCCCTGTTTTTATTGTTATCCATGACTAATCTAGTTTGGAATCATGGCACTACATAGAAGTGACTGTTCACTGTTGTGTATACATGTCTCCTCCTCCATACCTCTTGTTAATTATTCTTGTTTATTGTCCTCCTCCGTCAATCAAGAGAGATGGATAGGTCCTGGTTTTAATTTATATCAACCATTTTACTGAACTTTTTAGTTTGAATAATTATGTGAATACCAGGTTTTGTTTTTGTGTGTTTTCATTCACTTTTCCTGTTCACTTTTCTATTCAAGGGTTAGCAGAGCAGTAGGAATGGCAGCGGGGCGGGGCGGGTGAGGTTCTATGGGGGTCCGGTGCGGGTTTTAACAGATATTTTAAAATTTAAAGCCGGGGGTGGAGGGGGGGGGGGGGGGGGAGGGTTGCGTTGCGGGTTGAAATAAATTGCCGAAGTTTCACCATTGCATTCACTGTCGTCCGGGCTCTAGGAAGACCCATTTGAGAAAACTCAATCTTTTTACAGCTTTTGAGTTCTATATTCTCAACCAATTTAGATATGTATTAGTCAACATTCAACAATAATAATTAAAGTATGTTTTCCATAACTGCGACCAAAAGATATATCATCAGATTCTCTTAATATTTTACATGTAACCAATTGAGTAAGATTTAAGAAGGCCAAATTTCATTTTAAAGTTAATTTAATTAGAATCCAATGTTACTTTGTTAGTGCAGTTTTCCTCTATTTTAATTTAACAAAAGATAAAATGAAATTACATACTCCCTTCGTCCCAAAAAGTTTGTCTTACTTTCCTTATTAGTTTGTCCCAAAAAGATTGGCACATTTCTATAGTTAGAAACAATTTTACTTTTTGAGATGATTTACAGCCACACAAATATCTAAGGCTTTTTTTGGACAACACATTTCAAAAGTCTTCCTCTATTTCTTAAACTCCGTGCCAAGTCAAACTAAGACAATCTTTTTGGGACGGAGGGAGTATCTTTCCACACTTTTCCTAAATAGGTTAATACAATTTGAATTTATAACTCTTTTTTAATTTTCTCAAAAATCGAAGTAATGCATTTATGTCGAAACGAAGGTCGTAAAAAAATCTGAATTGTCCACATCTTAAATTTTGATCATATTGTTTAAACTTTGTCAGCTAATGGCATAAATCAAGGTAGGTTAAAGATAAATTTATATAAAGTATAAAATGATCATGTAAAATATTTTCCTGAAGACATAAAAAAAATTCACAAAGTAGGTTATCTAAGTTTATAATTTTAGTTTTTTTCCATAAAATGTTAGCCTTTCCAATATATCATACTGACAGTGAACTACTAATATGTAAATAACAAAAGTAGAAATAAATGCTTATGCGGGTTTGTGCGGGGCGGGTTGAAATTTTTGTGGGTTAAGTCAGACCCGCCCCGCCCCACTGCCATCCCTACATAGCAGTCTTCTGCACAGAGTGCTTGATATGAATCCTGATAGGGTTTCTGTCTTAATCATATATAATACTGTTTTTGCCCAGTGTGGCTGTTTTGCAGTTTGCGTTTGCATGCTATTGGATGCTCTCTCTCTGCCTCCTTCCGTCCTTCCCTATTTTAAAATTCTCTTTTAAATACTTGAGTTGCGTTTGAACAGAATTCTTATTTTATTCTCTCTGGTAGGATGGGGCTGCATTGACCTTGAGGCGGCTCGTAGAGGAAGAAGCTCGTGATCTTAGTGGAGAAGCTTTTGCTCGTTTTATGGATCATCTATATGAACGTATTACTACATTTCTTGATAGTAATGAAGTTTCTGAAAATCTGGGAGCATTGAGGGCTATTGACGAGCTAATAGATGTCACCATCAGCGAAAATGCATCGAAAGTGGCAAAATTCTCCAATTACATGCGAGCTGCTTTTGAAACAAAGCGTGATCCTGAAATCTTGGTCCTTGCTAGTAAAGTTCTTGGTCACCTTGCTAGATCTGGTGGTGCAATGACTGCTGATGAAGTGGAACGTCAGGTGTGTAGCATTTTGATACTTCAGAAACCTGATTGTCTGTCATCAGGATCTCAATTCTTTTGTATTTTCAGGTAAAAGTTGCACTAGAATGGCTTCGTGGTGAAAGAATTGAGTATCGTCGCTTTGCCGCTGTCTTAATATTAAAGGTACAATCAGCATATTTCTTCATGATTTGTTGTATAAGCACAAACTTTGAAGCTGGGTTTTATTTCTTTCATCCTTAATGTGATGGGGAAACTTCGAGTTAAATCATAAATGTTACTCCCTCCGTCCTAATTTATGTGATATGACTGGGCACGCAGTTTAAGAAATAAAGGATGACTTTTGAATCTTGTGGTCTAAAACAAGCCAAAGATATTTGTGTGGTTATAAATCATCTCGTTAAGCGTAAAAGGTAAAGTTTAAAGTTAAATTGTTGCCAAATATGAAAATGTATCATTCTGTGTATCACATAAATTGGGACAGAGGGAGTATAAGACTTGACTGCTAGCTTACAACCAAAAAAGTTAGTGTGTGTTGCCCTATGATGTATTCCTGTTGCTCGAAGAGAGGTCTTCACCTTTGGTGGTTGACTTTAGTTTGTTCTGTCACTTCCTTTTTGTGCTTTTAGTTTCCACTTTCCAGTTTCTGTGTTGACTTGTTCACTTTGTTAATGCTATTCATTCTCCATAGAAGTACAAGTATTTTATGCGAATTCTTTAAGTTGCAGCAATTTGTTACGGTTGAAACATTAAATAACCATAATTACTAACCCCGGGGATGCTTAGTGGCTGTTTTGGTGCATTTGAATATAGAGCATTGAAATAAGGTGAAACTTATGTCATTGAGCATTGTGAACACTTTAAGCTGGTGATTTCAATTACATAAATTTTAAGTCGGTAACTCTTTTATGGATAGATGAAGATCCTTTCATTGCATATCACACTAATATTGTGGTAACTTTACCATCGAAAAAATATTGTGGTAAATTCACATAGGGATTTGACTTTGAATCTCAAAAAATTCACAATTATCCATAAAAAAGGAGCAACATTTTTTTTTTCTACGAAAAATACAAATGAAATGAAGCCTTTTGCTTTTGATACCCTCTCTCCACCCTACAAAAATTCTACTGTCTTCACTGTCATTCTACTGCATCTGTCTTTCCCTGTTCCCAACTTTTCCACCCTCCTACTTGCCATTGTAGTGAACTTTGCTAGAGAGTAGGTTATTAAAACCAATTTTATTATTATTGATAACTGAAAGTATTTCTAGCCAAATATTGTTGTGCTACTTAGAGATTTAATCTGTCAATTAATATAGTTACTGAAGAAGTTATTATTTGTACAGAGTTCAATCACATCTAACTGATAAGTTGAAACAGCAGACAACCCATTAATTCTCAAGTGTCTAATCGGTAGTCCGGAGTTTCTAAATGAGTCCAGGCTTCCCTGAATCTCTTTATTTTTTTGTTGGTAGATGAAGATAATTTATTAACAAGTTCCAGCAATATCTAACTGCTAGAATGAAAGGTTACATCTAAAATCTTTGTGGAACAAACTAAGTCAAGCATGGCATTCACATGATTTACATCTGCCATGTTTCACTAGAATATTGGCAAAAACATACATCTATTTCAGATTAACTAAATCCCCCCTCCCCACCCCCCGCTCCCAACACACACACCCACCCACCCACCCACACCAATTTTTTTTTCTTCCTCCATATCACCCACCACATAGCAGCTGGTCTTAAATTCCAAATATGAGCGAAGTACTTGCTGATTCCGTCCCTGTTTCTATCTCTATCTTTAATTTAGGAAATGGCAGAAAATGCTTCAACCGTTTTCAATGTTCACGTGCCGGAGTTTGTGGATGCTATTTGGGTTGCTCTGAGGGATCCAACATTGGCTGTTCGAGAAAAGGCTGTTGAGGCATTGCGTGCCTGCCTTCGTGTTATTGAAAAGCGTGAGACACGCTGGCGTGTTCAGTGGTATGCCTATTTCTCTCTCCTCCTCCCTTTTCATTTTTCAGAATATGTCATTTATATTTTGTCAATATCTAAAAGAATGTACTGGTCGCAAATTTCTTGATCCAAGGCATTTGCTCTTAAATTGGTGGTTCCGACAGGTATTATCGAATGTTTGAGGCTACACAAGATGGATTGGGCAGAAATGCGCCTGTTCATAGTATACATGGCTCCCTTCTCGCAGTCGGGGAGCTGCTAAGGTTTGTTATCAAATTGAATCATATTATTTATTTCCTTGTAGAAAAAATATTCAGAGTTCTTTGTGCTGTGTTAAGTGCTTTCATATGCTGAGTGTCTAAGAAACTGGAGACTTAATCTACAGTGACATGGAGGACTTAAGAGTCAGTCTACCTCAAGCCTGAGGCCAATTACATGTGTAATTTAGGGGCGAACAATTGTCTACTACCTAGAGCCTGTTTGGATTGACTTGTTTTAAGTGCTTTTAAGCCAAAATAGCTTTTAAGCACTTTTGTAGTGTTTGGGTAAAATAAAAAAGTGCTTTTAAATACTTGTTTTTAAGCCAAAATAACAAATACTACCTACTTGTTCTTATTAGCAATTAAATCTAGAATGTATTTATGATCTGTTAGATTTATTAGGATCTGTAGGGATACCCGGGTTTTCAATCCTTTATAGGAAATCTCTCTTTTTGGCATTGACTGGTATCTCTCTTATCAGTGACAGGATCCTCTGTTGAGCTTGGATTATGTGGTCAAGTTTTATAAGATAGTCTTGTAACTTTGTTGTGGATTTTTCCGTTTGTACTTTAACCAATTTGAGTATGGTGGGCCATGGGTATCATACCTTCAGAATGGGCGAGTTAGTGTTTTTCGTTTCGGTACTATGAAAGGCCATAAACTTGTTCACCGTGACTAGTTTCAAAATTTTACTTATCAGAAATAAAAAAAGTATTAAGTTTAAAGAACTTATAGAACTTCAAAGCAACTGGAGGCTGTTTTTCTTTGGAGTTTGTGTTACTTCTTAGCTATTGTTACTTGTAATCTAGAAAGTTTCTGCATACAATGTGTAGCATGAGATATTGGATGAAGGTCATGAATGGTTAAGTAGGCGTTTGGACATAGATTTGATTGAAACTCGAAAAGAAGAGTCATTAGACATGTATTTCACTTGAAAAAAGTTGAAGCTCTGTGAGTGGAAAAAATTCACTGATTTTCAAACTTGAAAAACTCATCTTCAAAAACTGACCAAATAATCATTCCAATGTATAACCAAACTATGTTTTAAAAATATCTTTTGGAAAAAGAGAAAAAATGTCTATGTCGAAACGGTTACTAAGATAGTCGTTGGTTTGTGACTGAGTGGTTTGCGTGTATCTGAGGTGCTAGTGGGGTGAAGGGCAGGTTCTTAGGCGATGGATGGCTGCATGAAGAGGGTGGTTGTCAAGGTACCTCTGCAAGCTATAGGAGGACAATATTTTCTTTGCTGTATTGCCATGTATGCACTTATACTAGTATGTTCCATGACTACTTTAGTTTCAAGGATTTATGTGTTATGTTTTTGAGTAAGTTGCCATTGTCTTCTTCACTAAGAATAACATCAGATCACAGGTAAGTTGAATAATATGCTCAAGTCATATGCTATTGGGAATTGGACCCATTAATATCTACTGGATGTGATATGAGAAATGATATGATAAGTGCAAATTTCTTCATCAAAATGTGCAGGAACACAGGAGAGTTCATGATGTCAAGATACAGGGAGGTTGCTGAAATTGTTCTAAGATACCTGGAGCACCGAGATCGCCTAGTTCGTCTCAGCATAACTTCTCTGCTTCCTCGAATTGCCCATTTCCTGCGTGATCGATTTGTGACTAACTATTTAACGGTTTGTGACATTTGACTTCATTTTAGTGATTCAATCTGCTTTTATTAGCTGGAAAATTTGGATGACTGAGATTTGCATCTTCAATGTTGACTACTGTGACTTCAAGTTTGTTGATTTTGCTTCTACAGATATGCATGAATCATATACTTCACGTCCTTAAAATACCTGCAGAACGTGCCAGTGGGTTCATCGCTCTTGGGGAGATGGCTGGTGCTCTGGATGGTGAACTCATTAACTATTTGCCGACAATAACCTCTCACTTGCGTGATGCGGTATGCTCTATATGTCATTGCGTACTGTTTCCAGTTCTTTTTTTGAAAAGTTATCTTTGCTGGTTCTTTGTGTAAAAAAAGAAGTTATAAATTACTGAAAGGTTCTCTCCGAGTTTGAGACTTTCATGAACTGGTTCTTTTGTGTGGTGTTGCTCAAGGGTAACGTGTATTTTCTGTGTTGCGGCGTTCCACCTTTGTGTTGTAGGTTCTTTCTGTAACATGTATATGCGTGAAGCAATAACCATGACAGGTGAAATATGTTTCTCTCAGATTGCTCCTCGTAGAGGCAGACCCTCACTTGAGGCGCTAGCATGTGTTGGAAATATTGCAAAAGCAATGGGCCCAACCATGGAGCCTCATGTTCGTGGTCTCTTGGATCCTATGTTTTCTGCTGGGCTTTCCCTGACACTGGTGGAAGCATTGGAGCAAATAACTGAAAGGTTCTCTCTGAGTTTGAGCAGAACTATCATGAACTGGTTCTTTTGCGTGGTGTTGCTCAAGGCTAACATGTGTATTTTCTGTGTCTCAGCATTCCACCTTTGTTGCCGACCATTCAGGATCGGCTGCTTGAATGTATCTCAGCAATCCTTTCAAGATCTCATCATGCAATGCCAAGACAATCAGCTGCTTTGAGTCGAGGGCATCTTGCAGCAGTTGCCCCCCAAGTACCAGAACTGAGTGGTTCTGCGCTAGTGCAACTTGCTCTGCAAACTCTTGCTCGTTTTAATTTCAAGGTTTGTCGTCTATATTTTTGTGCACTTTATTTCCCTTCTTGATAGTTTAGTTTGATAGTGGATTTTGGGTTACAGGGCCACGATCTTCTTGAGTTTGCAAGGGAGTCTGTTGTTGTATATTTAGAAGATGAGGATGGAGCTACACGGAAGGATGCTGCGCTGTGTTGCTGCAAACTAGTAGCAAATTCTTTCTTGGCGATGTCTTCTACCCAGTTTAGTCCAAGTAGAATCAATCGTGCCAGTGGAAAGCGACGTCGACTTGTTGAAGAGGTTTGCTTCTGAACAGTGTCTTGGTATTATACATTTCACCGGTTTATCACTTCGTAGTTATCTGATTATTCAAATATGTGCCTGTAAAAAGCACCCTCCTTATTCCCCCCCCCCCCCCCCCCCCCCACACACACACACACACACACACACACAAAAAAAAAAAAAAAAAACTGTATAAGGATGTACCATTCAGTTTTAGACTTTTAGGATGGCTTCATTAATACAGTTATTAATCTCTCAGACGGTTTACAACATACTATACAAATACTAATGACCAATGATTAAAAATGAAGGTTTATATCCTTAGTGATTAAAAATCTTGTCTCAGAAGTAAATGTCCAGAAAACTGTTATCAAACCTTAGCAGCTTCTCATGCTAAGGTGTCTTTTCCACTTGGTTGATAAGTACTTCTCGACATCATGAATATGAAGGTTTTTATTTCCGGGTCTTCGACATGGTGATTTAGGATCCTTTTTTAACTGAATTACTTTTCTACAGATTGTGCAAAAACTTCTCATTGCTGCTGTTGCTGATGCTGATGTTACTGTTCGGCATTCTATTTTTTCCTCGCTATATGCTGATGGAGGATTCGACGAGTTTCTGGCTCAGGCTGATAGTTTGACAGCTATATTTGCCACTTTAAATGACGAGGTATTTAATTCACGTGGTTTATAGTTATTCATGACGATCTCTTCAATGTGTTATAAATGTCTACTTAGATGACGCTAGTGTTATATGCCTTAGTACATGGATATAACAATTTAGATCCTTGTTCAATTCCCAAAATTGAAAAAAGATTAAGGTGCCAAAGTGGAGGGAAAATTCACTTTGTCATGGTCATTTTATTTATTTATTTGGGAAAGGGAAGGGGAGTAACTTCTATGGTCTTAAGAACTTATGGATAAACTAATGTGCGGTCTTATAAACTCAGCCATTCATTTTGCAACCATTGTTGATACTGCAAGCTTTCTCAGTCAAAATCTTCCATGTTACCTTATCAAAAAAAAAAAAAAAGGAAAAATCTTCCATGTTTTCTTTCCAGAAGAATCCTATATGCTTGCTGTCCTCTTTCTCTTGAACCTATATGCTTGCTGTCCTCTTTCTCTTGAACCTATATGCTTGCTCTCCTCTTTCTTTTGAACTTTATGTAGTTGAATAGGAAGTATTCTGGTGGTGTGGTGTACTTTCCTATAGACACTTTTTGTTAGAAGATGGACTTTAAATAGGAAACGCATAAAATGCATACTTTTGCTACTTGAGAAAAGTGTGTACTTTTTTGTCCTTCGGGTTTTAGCAATGAAAAGAATGTTAAGGAATTTGATTGAATGAACCAACTGAAGGCCTTCTTTGGAAGTCATTGTAGAAGTGTAGACTCTAGAGCAACTAAAGGCCTTGCTTGGATTACATCTTCATTTGTGGTGTAATTCTATCAAAAGGCTGAGTTTAGATATCTGAATTGTTTGCATCCTCTTCTAACACTTATACTCTCTAGAGTGCTTCTTGACCCCCTCTTTAGTTTTGTCTATTAACTTGTTATGCTTCAAAATACTAAAAAAAAGGGGAGCATGGTTAAAATTTGGTATTATTACTTTTAGGCAAATATTGTGTGACAAACATCTCAGGGAGGAGAGTATAAAGTAAGAGAGCACAATGACTCTCTATCTATACAGAACACCGGGCGTAATTTGTAAAGAACCATATTGTTGTGTAGGTTCTCTACTTTTATGTAGGTATACTGTATACGGGAGATTTTCCCTATTTAATGAAATTACTTTACTTCATAAAAAATTAAAAAAGGAAAGAGGATAAAGGAAAAAAGGAGAGTGAGATGAGAGTAAACAACCCTAAACTCTAAAGAGAAGGGGTTATGTCGGTTAACTAAACTTTTTGGAGCATAAATGGGCATTGTGTATGTGCAAATTTTAATGAGTAATGCACCCAAGGGTGTGGGTAAGCAGTCAATGAAGTGGGTGAAAACGTTGGACATCATGGATTTGCGAGACAAAAAATCTAGGTGATTTTTTCCGGCCCTAAGGCTTGTTGGTCAGAGTTATCCGGAACTTGTGCTGGTGGGAGGTAGCAGGTACCCTAGTCGAATGGTCGAGGTGCGTTGCAAGCTGCCCAAAACATCGCTGTTATCAAAATAATCTCAAGGAGCAGTTTTTGGCTAAGAAGCATAAACATAGAGATTGCACGCTGGTGGAAAATATCCTAATAGCCTAACTTTTAAAACTGCAAAAAAGTCCAGCCTGTTTATTTTTTGAATATCTGATTCCTATTTTTTAGTGTTGATGCAGCAAAATGCGTACATTATGTGATATCTTAGGAGTTAGGATATGTACGACCTTGTTTCCTTCTCCTTCATCTACGTGCTCTTACCATGCTTATGTCCATTATTTATATTTCCAGGATTTTGAAGTTCGTGAGTATGCAATTTCACTAGCTGGCAGACTATCTGAAAAGAATCCAGCATATGTTCTTCCAGCACTTCGTCGCCATCTTATTCAGCTGTTAACTTACCTAGAACAAAGGTATTCATATGGTCTTTGATAGTGGAAAGAGTCTACTTCCTTTTTGATCTCCTCTAAGCTTGTTATGTTTACATCTCTTACGCTGTTAGCAGTGCAGACAATAAGTGTAAAGAAGAGAGTGCAAAGTTATTGGGTTGCTTGATTCGCAGTTGTGAACGCTTAGTTCTTCCATACGTTGCTCCTATACACAAGGTCCAGCATTTATACTTATATGAACTGTGCCATTTTTTATCTCTTTTGCTTTAGTAATACCATTTATCCATTTATTTCAGGCCCTTGTTGCGAAACTCTGTGAGGGCACAGGGGTCAACGCGAATAGTGGCATTATTAGTGGAGTTCTAGTGACTGTTGGAGATCTTGCAAGAGTGGTATGTAGCCTCTTCATACTGATGATCTCCCTAACCTCTCATGCAGCACTGTCTAGAGATGCTTAGTGTATTTCGTTTGTACTGTTTCTTCCCTGGCTCCTTACAGGTTAAAAACTGTAAAACGGTCTTTTAAATGAAACTGTAAATGAAGCGTTTGTAGAAAAAGAGGGTTGGTTGGCATCTCCTCTGACAGGGATGTGAACAGACTATGGGCTATACCAGAATTGATTTTGTAAATAAATTGACTTCAACTCGTAGTGTTTCCTATTGGGCCAGAAGTTTAGATTATTTTTCTCCATGCATTTTTAGCATCACATGGTAGTGATATAATTCACATATTTCTTTTTTATCTCACCTAGATATATCCTTTGTCTGAGCGTGGGCTTATTTATCCTAATCTTTTCCTATGGTATTTGACCATTTTTTATTAAGTCTGTTAATTTTATTGTATTTGTTTCAGCTAGCCAATTGTTCTGGTTGGTATGCAGAGGATGCCATTTTCGTTATTATACTAGTTTCATTTGTTATTGGTATTTGGCTCGATTATTAAGTGAGAGCTTCCTATTTTAAAGTGCTGTACACTTCTTTCATGAAATAGTGTGCTTACAGTTTTCAATCGGAAAAAAAGTGATTCGCAGTTCTTTTCCAGTTATATGTGCACACTTCAACTTTGTCTCAAGATTAACTTATCTCAAGATTAACTTTATCTCAAGACATGATGTGATCCTTTGTTGTTAAATTCACCTTCATTTCTCCTTTTATTTTCTCAGACTCTCTCATTTAGTAAAAAGTTCTAAGTGAAATGACTGATGCTGCATTAAGCCTGTATTGTTGATACGCTGTTTCCAATTTTCTGTGCTGTGTCCTCCTTGTCGCATTGGAGCTACTTGTACATTAAGGGCCCGTTTGGCCATAAATACCAAAACCTTGTTCATTTTTGGAATTTTTGAAGTTGGAGTTGTGTTTGGCCATAGTTTTTGAAATTGTAGTTTTTGGTGAAATATAGTGTAAAAAAGTGGAAATTTTTTGAAAAACAAGTTTTTCTTGTTTTTAGTATTCCGGAATACAACTCCGGAAAAAAGTGAATAATTTTTATGGCCAAACGCCCACTAAATGTTTTCTTCATTTTCAATTGAAAAATCAATAAGGGCTTAAGTCAACCTCCACCAGAGTTTATCCCTAACCCCGGTGGAAAGAATGCCTGTAAATGATATATTCCCTCCGTCCCTATTTGTTTGGGACTGTTTTCCTTTCGACCTCATCGAAAAGATTGATATTTTTCTAGGTTATCAAAAAAAGATTGGTACTTGTATATATTTAGAAACAAGCTAATTTCTACATCCCCAATTCTGCCTTTGACCTGTCTTGTTGTATGTCCCACTACATACAAAAAAAAAAGTGTTGTGATGGGACTATCTGTACTAAATAAAAGAAGGAAATTATTTGGTCAACAAAAATCTTTTGGCATTTAATGTACAACTGTCCTATGTGTCAAAAACTATATCCCTTTCTTTTTTTTTGAACCCGTGTGTCCGCGTCCATTCATACTGTGCCAAATAAATTGAGACACATATAGTGCTTATTGATCTTTATTGTTTGATCTTTCCCTGTGATCTTTCATCTGCATTTTGGTGTCTTTGGTGTGCCCTCTGTGTTTGTTATAGTCAAGAATTGTCTTGCAGCTTAAATAATATCAATGGAAGTTCATGCATCACTCTACATCTTCAGCTGTCTATATCAGATACTTTGATTGCATTTTAAGATCCAAGATGATTGACTGTTGTCTTTATCCATGTAGATAGTTCTTGTGACCCCTGATTCTCGTTTTTTGTCTCTCTTATACTCTCTTCAGGGTGGCTTTGCCATGCGGCAGTATATTTCAGAACTTATGCCATTAATTGTTGAAGCTTTACTTGATGGGGCTGCTGCTTCCAAGCGTGAAGTGGCTGTTTCAACACTTGGTCAAGTTGTACAGAGTACAGGGTAAGTGATTTCTTCAACCTTTGATTGCATTATTGCTTTGCAATCAGTCTTTACTTACTATTTCATTTGGTTCCTAGATAATTTATGATTGGGGCTTATTTCGAATACTGTTTGTGGGGCATACTGACTTTTTCTATCATTTGGACTGTGGTGTGCTATCTATATTTTTCAAATTTCCATTATATTTGCTGGTACTTTCACCACACTATTCATGGTTCCGGTGCAGTAATTTAGCTATAAAATATCAAAATCTTGTTTGACAAATTTGTTGTTTGTAATGTTCACAGATATGTCATAACTCCATACAATGAGTATCCTCAGTTGCTTGGGTTGCTCTTGAAGCTGCTGAATGGTGAACTGGCTTGGTCAACTAGAAGAGAGGTTTTGAAGGTAACTGCAATCCTGTTGTCCAATATTTTTTTCTCTCTTTGGATTAGTCAGTACTTAAGTTCATTGAGGATGAATTTTGCAGGTTCTTGGCATCATGGGTGCTTTAGATCCCCATGTGCATAAGCGCAATCAGCAAAGCTTACCTGGATCCCATGGTGAAGTTACACGGGTGACTGGTGATCCTGGTCAACATATAAGATCAATGGATGAATTGCCTATGGATCTCTGGCCATCGTTTGCAACATCGGAAGATTATTACTCCACTGTGAGACTTAAACCTGAAACTTATTGTGTCCTTTTTTAGATTTCCTAACTGGCATCTATTGCTGCAGGTTGCTATCAACTCACTCATGCGGATTCTCAGGGATCCATCTCTGTCAAGTTACCACCAGAAAGTGGTTGGATCTCTTATGTTTATTTTCAAGGTCTGGAGACTCAGTTGGGCACCTCATTTCTCATTGTTTTACAACTATTTCTTAAGCAGGATTCCTATGTTATATCCTGCTTTACCTCTTTCTTCTTTTGACACTGTTAGTCCTTGGATGCTTATTTGTTTTTGTCTTCTGGCTTTTGCATGTGTAGTCAATGGGCCTCGGCTGTGTCCCTTATTTGCCTAAGGTTAGTCCACTATCTCACATAAATTGCAATGACGATATATACGTGAGTTGTTGCTCACATTCTGTTGTATAGCTTACTTTTCAATTTGGCTGGATGTTTATGTTTGAAATGTGAGTTCATCCTTCCCTTGGTATTTCATCAAATGTGGTTCTTTAGGGTGTCACAAACAGTTCACCTGGCTGTCCAGGCCTGCCAGACCCTCCCATTTGCACCCTTTTTAGAGAGTAAAGGTGAAAGAGAAAAAGAACCTGCTGAATAAAGATATCTCAGATCTTTACTTTTTAACATGTAAAAGTGGGGACAACCAGCTAATGACACGGGGAAGTTGAAAACTTAAGAAGAACATAGTGAATTTTATTGCTTGTAATTAGTATATCCTTTTTCCCAAACATTTATTGTGGATGATTTTAGATCTCAGATCCCTACTTTTTAACATGTAAAAGTAGGGACAACCAGCTAATGACACGGGGAAGTTGAAAACTTAAGAAGAACATAGTGAATTTTATTGCTTGTAATTAGTATATCCTTTTTCCCATACATTTATTATGGATGATTTTAGCAGAGATGCTCAGTCATGATTGTATCTTTTATTTTTCTGTAGGTTTTGCCTGATCTCTTTCACATTGTACGCACATGTGAGGATGGTCTAAAAGAATTTATAACATGGAAACTTGGAACCTTGGTATCTATTGCACGACAGGTAATATTTCGTTTTATTAATATTCTGTCTTGTTATTCTTTTGAATTTGCAATTTTCTTGAGGCCTTTTAAATGATTTTTTGTTTGTAGCACATCCGTAAATATCTGCCAGAGTTGCTCTCTCTGATATCAGAATTATGGTCATCGTTCAGCTTGCCTGCTGCTAACAGACCTGTTCACATTGCTCCGGTAAGAACAGTAGAGTTTCAGTTGGTATTAAATTACTGCACTTATTTTTGTGTAGGGCATTATAGAACAGATGCTTTGGTTAATGATCTCACTGGTCATTTTCTTCTGTTATTTTAGATTCTGCATCTCGTGGAGCAACTTTGCTTGGCACTCAACGATGAATTCAGAAAGTATCTTCCTGATATACTTCCCTGTTGTATTCAAGTTCTTACTGATGCGGAGAGGTTTAATGACTACACATATGTTATTCCTATTCTCCACACCCTTGAAGTTTTTGGTGGTCAGTCTTCCTTGGTTGTTTGTGATCCATGTCTTGGTTAGTGTCACTTTGATGTTGAGGATAGTGGTCTCACCTTACTGTGCAGGCACATTGGATGAGCATATGCATCTGCTTTTTCCTGCACTTATTCGGTTGTTTAAAGTGGATGCTTCAGTAGAAGTAAGACGTGGTGCAATCAAAACTCTTACAAGATTGATACCTCGTGTGCAGGTTGGTGTAAGAGGGAGTGCTTCCAAGTTTCATTGTTTCCATTTGATTGCTTGTTTTCCTAAACTCTTTTTCTTTTCTCTTCATTTCCATTTTGCAGGTTACTGGACACATATCTTCTCTTGTGCATCACTTGAAGCTTGTCTTGGACGGGTCTGATTTTTCTACCTCACATTAATCACTAAGAATATAAGAGGCTTATTTTCTCCGAATTAATAGATAACAAATGAAATACAAATATTTACTGCTTCGTGTGGTTTTGAAGTTGACTCTAGTGAATACACTCTCAGATATCAAATTCTGATCCATATGTATCTACCCTCCCCCATACTTATATAAAAGAGAACCTTGAATTCTAATTTATTACCTTGGAGTGTATACTAATTGCAGCTTCCGATTCCTTTTACTGAAGGTCATCCAGTAATATGTGGCACAAATAGCTGGAAAATTGTGAAGCATACATTAAAATTTAAATCATTTTATTAGTGTTTGAATTGCAGTCAATATTGCAAGGGGTTTTCTCATGTTCTGTCAAAACTATAATTTGAATGGAATTCCTTTCCTTATGTCATGAACAATTGTTAGACGATTCTACTACAGCTGTTTTTGGGAATTCAGTGATTTATCTTCTTGTTTTTGATCTTATCCTTCAATCTCTCTTTTGTTCTGAAGCAGACTGAATTGTGAGTTTGTACCTCATAAAAGCTTTGTACTATATGAGTTCTGCGGTGCTTTCTTCAAGTTTGTGTTTATAAATTGTGGGTGCTTCCTTCCATTCACAGGAACAAGGAAGAGCTCAGGAAGGATGCTATTGATGCACTTTGTTGTCTAGCTCATGCTCTTGGAGAGGACTTCACCATTTTTATTCCTTCTATTCACAAGCTTATGGTTAAACATAGGCTGCAGGTGGGTTGATCTTTTGGGGTTTTCCCTATCACTACCACGAAGGGGAGCCTTGGCGTAACTGGTAATGTTGCTGCCATGTGACCAGGAGGTCACGGGTTCGAGCCATGGAAACAGCCTCTTGCAGAAATGCAAGGTAAGGCTGCGTACAATAGACTCTTGTGGTCCGGCCCTTCCCCGGACCCCGCGCATAGCGGGGGAGCTTAGTGCACCGGGCTGCCCTATCACTACTATAACATTATGAAGGCTTATACTGCTGAGGAATTTGTTCTTGATACAATAATATTTCATATACAGCACAAGGAATTTGAAGAAATCCAGGGACGACTGGAAAAACGTGAGCCACTGATTTTTGGGAGCACCACGGCTCAGAGATTAAATCGGCGGCTCCCGGTTGAGGTCATCAGTGATCCTTTAAGTGATGGAGAGAGTGACCACTACGAGGTTGGGGCGGACATGCATAAGCAGCTCAGAAGCCATCAGGTAGTTTTAGTCTTCTTTTGTTTGTGACAGAGACAAACTGGAACTTAAGTTTCTTGTACTTACTAGTAGGGGTGAAATCCTTTCTGACTACCTTCAGAGTTTTGAGTACTCTCATAACTATAACAGCACCTTCACCCTTTGCCAAACAAAAGAAATGAGATGCCCTCCCCGGAAACAGTCCTACTTATTTGCTAGTTATTTATATGCTCCGCCATAAGTAGCAGATTCCTGATAACATGGAGTTGGTTTAGAGATGTAAACATACTTACACTATGTTTGATTCAGTGAAGGGAGGTGAAGGAAAGAGGAAATTTCGATCACTTCCACTAGGTAGATCATTCATTAGTTACCTTTTGTTTTCTTTTGATACGTTGTGAGGGAAGAAGTCTCTTAGAATATGTCCAATTTTGAAGGGGCTGAAAATGCGGACATGGAGGGTTATGAAACTCATTTACTTGTTGGAATGAAGTTACTTTCCATTCTCTTTATACTTACCAACAGAGGGGATAATAGCTATTCTTGTTTTATAGAAGAAAATAAAAGGATTCGGGGATTTCTTGGTAATCCCCCCCCCCCCCCCCCCCCCCCAAAAAAAAAGAAAAAGAAAAGAGAAACAAGTCTAACTTTGGCCTGAAATGGTCTATGCCATATAATGTCAGAGATGTCTGTGAATCTTGGGGTTCTAGAAAAGTTGATAATGCCATCAAGAACATCTGCATTATGGTCCCTTTTTTTTTTTTTTTTTTTTTTTTTTTTTTGTATTTGGACTGAAAGGAATCGCATATGTTTTGGTGGTATCTCAACTTCTAGTAATTCGTTAAAAGCTAGATGTTTGGTTGACATTATTAGCTGGGTTAATCTCTGCATCTTCTTGATGCCTTTTAATGATATTTTACTTATTTTCATCAAAAAAACAAAAAGATGAAAAGAGAAACAAAAGGGATTCCTTAGGGTGTCCCATCAGGTGGGGGTTTCAATCCATTTTGGGGTCAAATCCCTCTCCTGATTGCACCTTCCTTTTTTAACCCAAGGAAACATGATTTTAGATATGAAGGTAAGCCTGTACTTTGGGTTGTAGCAGGAATTATTGTATTTCTGTTTCTACTTCTCCCTTATTTTATTTAATTAATTTTTCCGTTGGTTTTCTTCAACTTTTGACGATGTCTAGTTGGATATATTGACTCTAAACTACATTTATGTAGGTCAATGATGGCAGATTGCGTACCGCTGGTGAGGCTTCTCAACGGAGTACTAAAGAGGATTGGGCAGAGTGGATGAGGCATTTCAGTATTGAACTTCTGAAAGAATCACCAAGTCCAGCATTAAGAACATGTGCAAAACTGGCTCAACTTCAGGTATTATCCTCTTCCTCTTCAACATCCCCTTCCTCATTGTTCTTAAGAAAAAGAAACAAAAGTTAAAGGACTTTCAAGAAAAGAGCAAGTGCCAGAAATATACAGGTGCTTCTACCTCTGTTTCTTTTTTCTAATGTTGAACTTTTGCAGCCTTTTGTTGGGCGGGAGCTGTTTGCTGCAGGTTTTGTTAGTTGCTGGTCACAACTTAATGAAGCTAGTCAAAGGCAGCTAGTACGGAGTTTAGAAATGGCGTTTTCTTCTCCAAATATCCCACCTGAAATTCTTGCTACACTTCTGAACTTGGTTAGTTTGTCATGCTTTCCAAGTGAAGCACACTCTTCAATTTTGAAGATATTGATCTAAGCTTATGCGTACAAGAAGATTGACTGTTACCTTAACAAGATATTCCCTCCATTTTTCCTGTAATAGACATGCCCCTAGAAAGAGCAGAAGTGCTCAGAGCTATACAGCCCCCACACATTAAATCATAATGGTAGTAGTAGGATCTCTTAGTCTTTGAGTTATTTGATGTTTATGCATGTGAAAATTTCTAGTTGTTTTCTTTTGCGGTGCTTAATGTTGATAAAGGGGTAGCTTAACTCTAAAAGTTGTGTTTGTGTCTAGAACTTGATATGAGATCATACTTGTGGGCTTCTTTTAGGGTTTTACAGGTTGAAAGTATGTTGATTGGGATCCGAGAGGAAATCTACTTGCAATTGCAAAGGTTCATACTTATTTAAAAAAGAAGTTGTAAGGGTTCGTGGCGGCTGTTTGCCGAAGAGAGCGCTTGGTGCAAAATACAGCTGCTATTGACATATTTTTCAGTTTATGATATTAGTTCCTCTAGGAAAAGTATGAATCTCTGGTTTGCGCATTTCATTTGTGGAAGGGATGGTGGATTCTGGGAATAACTGGTCTTCTGGTGAAGTGACTCAAGAGTGAAGACTAAGGAGAGCTGTTAAAAAGAGTCAAGACTAAGGAGAGAAATCAGATAGATCAAGGATAGAATTAACCAGATAAAATGATTATCCAAAAAAGGATGATTGGTTATGGGTGTAGTCAAATTTGAGGGAACTAACTGTTTCTGATTTTTTTAATCAAAACTCTCATATTCTTTACTTGGGTGATTGACGAGGTTTTTTTGGAAATGATTGGCTCAATACATGAAGGAGTTGCGTACTAAGACATTAATCGGTCCTTTGTAAAGCTGCAGTATTATTATTGTTATTTTAGTTTGACTAATTTTACTTTCCAGGCGGAGTTTATGGAACATGATGAGAGACCCCTTCCTATTGATATCCGTCTGCTTGGTGCTCTAGCGGAGAAGGTGGGTTTATTCTCACATTGTGCAGTCGATTGATATATACCTTCTGTTGTTATTAGTTAAGTAGTTGTATATAATGAACTCTTCCTCTCAGTGTCGAGCATTTGCAAAGGCCTTACACTACAAGGAAATGGAATTTGAAGGTGCACTTTCAAATAGGAGGGATGCCAATCCTGTTGCTGTAGTTGAAGCTCTAATCCATATAAATAATCAATTACATCAATATGAGGTCTTGATTTCTTTGTTTGTTTGTTGCATCTTACTTATGCTTCATACTGACTTTCTGGTGATTAAACTTAATCATGCTTGGCATCTTCAGGCAGCTGTTGGAATATTAACATATGCTCAGCAGCATTTGGGGGTTCAATTGAAGGAATCATGGTACTGCACAAGCTTTAACTTGAAATGGCGGTCTCAAATGTGTCTTCTCCTTCACTGATGTCATTGCTATTTGTCGATTTTTAAGGTATGAGAAATTGCAACGCTGGGACGATGCTCTTAAAGCATACACTGCTAAGGCGACACAAGCTTCTAGTCCACATCTTGGTTTGGATGCTACTCTAGGTTTGTATTATTGGATAAGTTACTGCATAATCTGGTCTATGACTTCTACTTACAGAATTATTGAAGATATTTGATGCTAGTGATAGATCATGCTAGATCCGAGTTTTCCATCAAATAGTAGTGACCTTTACTTTTGAGATTCATTATCTGAAAAGGAGTCAATTGCCAAGGAAATTGATTGACCCTCTCTAACTACCTGATGTAACACTTAACTTGTTCTAAGTGGTAATCAATTTCATGCTTTCAGTGGGCATCTGTTTTGTCACTTGTTCTTAAATTGTTTGGTGGCTTAAATAAATGCTGCTTGACACTTGGAATTGGGTTTTGTTATGCTTTTGGAGTGCTGGTCCTTGTTGAAAAAGTGAGTTTTATTCGTTACTGTATTGTATGCTCTTTATTCACTTGATGACGATCTGTATCCTTTTCTGTGTTTCCTTAAGGACGTATGCGATGCCTTGCTGCTCTAGCTCGGTGGGAGGAGCTTAACAATCTTTGTAAGGAATACTGGACGCCAGCTGAGCCAGCAGCTCGACTGGAAATGGCACCAATGGTTTGTCAACTTATATGTAATATCTGAGAGTTTTTGTTGTTTCGATACTCATAGTGAATGCATGTTTTGGACTAGTTTAGGCTGCTAATGCTGCCTGGAACATGGGTGAGTGGGATCAGATGGCAGAATATGTTTCTCGGCTTGATGATGGTGATGAAACCAAACTCCGTGT
Source organism: Lycium barbarum (assembly GCF_019175385.1). Lineage (NCBI taxonomy): Eukaryota > Viridiplantae > Streptophyta > Magnoliopsida > Solanales > Solanaceae > Lycium > Lycium barbarum. The sequence goes on from NC_083342.1 coordinate 129,623,009, forward strand.
CTTGGGAAATACTGCTTCCAGCGGTGATGGAAGTAGTAATGGCACCTTTTTTAGGGCCGTTCTTCTAGTTCGTCGAGGGAAGGTAGTCTGTCCGTTGTTTTCACTCATTCATTTGTTTTGATGTTGTGACATTCTCTGGTCTGGTGTAATCTTTATACTTGCGCCCTATTCCTTCAGTACGACGAAGCACGTGAATATGTTGAAAGAGCAAGGAAATGTTTGGCAACCGAGCTTGCCGCACTGGTTTGTTTCTTCATCTCGTCATCTCCTCACTTTATACTCATTTGATGACTTATGCAAGGTTTTATAGCAAAAGTCTTTACAATTCTCCATTGATATGTTTAGGTTCTTGAGAGCTATGAACGTGCTTACAGCAACATGGTTCGCGTTCAGCAGCTTTCTGAATTAGAAGAGGTGATATATATTCTTTAGCCTTTTCAATTGAGTTATTCCTAATTGCTATGTTCTTTTTTTTTTTTTCAAACTGGTAATGTTGTATTCCTCAGCATTGAGGATATGCTGGCAACCTTCAAAAAGGAAAATTGCTATGATTTTTAATGGTCTAATAATTTGTTTTCATCTCATTCTAATTAGGTCATTGAGTACTGTACTCTTCCTATAGCAAACCCTGTTGCCGAAGGAAGAAGAGCCCTTGTTCGCAATATGTGGAATGAGCGCATAAAGGGTGCAAAAAGAAACGTTGAGGTAAATTTCAGAACTTCCCACACTTCAGTGTAGCATTTTGGATGTACTATCATGATCTTTTGATATTTTCAATCCGGAAATGCTTAGGTGAGAGCTTAGATGACTAGTTATGGCCTTTGTATTTATTCTCAAACTCATGCTGTCTTACAGGAACTGTCTGTCTGGTCTTTTTCCTGCCTTAATGTGATTCCATGCTCTCTCTGTCTGAACGGATCATTTCTCTGAGTATTCTGCCTCTGTTATCTGCAACATATTCTTACTTTTTGCAGGTCTGGCAAGCACTTTTAGCTGTGAGGGCACTTGTATTGCCTCCTACAGAAGATTCAGAAACATGGATCAAGTTTGCATCACTCTGCCGGAAAAATGGCAGAATTAGCCAAGCTAGATCTACGTTGGTTAAACTCTTACAGGTTAGTAATTTATCCCTGTGGGTTGTGGATAAAAAGTGTATGTTGCCTTGTGGCATATATTTCTTGTTATAGCTCTACTTGTGAGACTGCATATTTATGACTTCTTTATCCTGCAGTTCGATCCTGAAACGACTCCTGCAACTGTGCGATATCACGGCCCCCCTCAGGTGATGCTAGCATATTTAAAGTACCAATGGTCACTTGGCGAGGATCATAAGCGAAAGGAAGCCTTTGCTAGGTTGCAGGTATTGCACTTTGGAGATAAAATTACGATCGCACATTACCTATCACAGAAGTAAATTTCATGTTCATGCTTCTTCATGCTCTGTCTCATGTATCAAATTTGGACATTGAAGGACCTTGCCATGGACCTCTCAAGAACAGCAACTCTTCAACCGGTAATGCAGAATGCATTAGTTGCTTCTTCAGGCGCGCCACTTGTTGCTCGTATATACCTCAGGCTCGGCACTTGGAAGTGGGCACTTTATCCTGGTTTGGATGATGATTCCATACAAGGTAAAATGTGAAGACACTCCACTTCCCCTCTTAAAAAGAAAAGATAAATTGTGTGACAGCTTGATGATATCATTTATAATGACTGTTTCTTGGATGATATTGACCTTGTCAGAAATTCTTAGTGCATTTAGAAATGCTACTCACTGTGCAACGAAGTGGGGAAAAGCCTGGCACACTTGGGCACTTTTCAATACAGCAGTGATGTCTCATTACACTCTGAGAGGTTTTGCAAATATTGCTGCACAGTTTGTTGTTGCTGCCGTAACTGGTTATTTTCACTCTATAGCTTGCGGAGCACATGCTAAGGGTGTTGATGATAGTTTACAGGTTATATCTGAATCTACAGCTAATTTAATTCAGTTCTTAGAAGACTACTTTGTGTGATGTTGAGGTGTCATTGGTCTGTCCTTGTCGCTAAATGTCTTTCTTTCTGAGCTTACTGGTTGCTTAGCACTTTGTATCCTTGCAGTGACATGGTGTACCTTTTCTTGCTGGCTTCTTGCTATATTTTAAGCTCATGCATCTTTTGAACAAGTTACGCATACTTTACAAAAATGTATTTTTTATCTATTTCATTTTGCATCTGTGTACGTGTCAGTCAAGGTGAAAACATTTGCTTATCTGGTGAAAGTCGTACTCCTACTGAATTCATGTATTGTATAGAATTTTATGTTCAGCATTGTTTTCATAGTTGCATTATCCAGCAACACTTCCTGTTAGATTCACTAACTTTCATCATTGACTTTTCCATTACAGAACTTAATTGTTTTACTTTTGTTATGGTCATGTTTCTGGGTTTCAGGATATTCTTCGTCTTCTTACTTTGTGGTTCAACCATGGAGCTACTTCTGAGGTCCAAATGGCATTACAGAAAGGATTTACACATGTTAACATCAACACATGGTTGGTTGTTTTGCCTCAGATTATCGCCCGGATACATTCAAATAACCATGCTGTCAGAGAACTGATACAGTCCTTGTTAGTGCGAATTGGACAGAGTCATCCACAGGTTTTTTGCTAGTTTTTATCCAAAACAAGAACTATTATTTGGCTATCTAGTCATCACTGTTTTCCCTCGACATCCGTTCTCCATCCTGTACTTTGTCCCTCTAAATTTCTCTTTTAACTTCCTAATTGTGAATGACGTGTTTATATTTTACTATTATTCGGTTAATTTATTTGATATTTGACCTCCTTATAAGCTATTGGAACATAGACTTACCAGTCTTAAACAGGAAGACCTGCTATGAAGATAAATGCCTGAGCTGTCATGGTCATTTTCTACAAATCTACAGTTAGTCGAGTAGTTAATGTTATCTGTTGTATGAAACATGTGGAGTGCCTGGATGTTCCACCGAGTCAGTTTTTTTTTTTCTTTTTTTATTGAAATTATGAGGCAGTTCAGTCAGAGGCAATGGGTGTTGAGGGTTCATACCGCCAACCCTAGTTGGTTTGGGATTGAGGAGGTGGTGTTGTCATCTTAGGCTGATGCAGTTCTTCTATTATCTTCAAGATAGAGTCTCTCTCTCTCTCTCTCTCGCCCGCGCGCGCGCGCGTTTCTTAGTCCCCTTGGATAAGTTCATGTACCATAACATGTAGCAACTGCATTTTGACATTATCCATGAAGCTTTGTAAGAGTGATCAAGATATATTAGAAATGGAAATGAATCTAGAGGGGACGTCATTCTCTCCCCATAAGGGTTCTATGTGCAGTAACCTAGTTGATATAAAATCTGTGTATGCGGACGTACTAGGACAAACATAATAATTAACAAGTACGGTCTTGCTAATGGGTAGGTGTTTTGTGTATCTGTTGTCTCTGGGAGAAGTGTTAAGATGGACTTGCACATGCAAATAAATGAATTGTGAGTGTACATAGTTATCAGAATTTAACTTAAAATATGTGTGAGCCTTGGAGGGTAATTATACCATTGTGTTCAAGTTAAGGAGCAAAATATCGTGGCATGTGCTTGTAAGTTATTTTAGTCGTCAGATACTTGAGGACTTTATTTCTTGTTCTTAGTAAGTGAGATTATTGTAACTTTCTAACTGCTTGTGTGGCTGCCTTTATATAATTCTTTTTAGTTCTTCAAATCTATAATATATGTGGACCTTATCTGCAGGCTCTTATGTATCCACTTCTTGTGGCATGTAAGTCAATTAGCAATTTGCGCAGAGCTGCAGCTCAAGAAGTGGTTGATAAAGTTAGGCAGCATAGTGGCGTACTCGTTGATCAGGTGAAGTAGAACTGGTTTACTCTGATAGTTTTATGATTTCTTGTTTCTGACTTGGGCTTGATATTGAAGGCCCAACTTGTCTCAAAGGAGCTTATCAGGGTTGCGATACTTTGGCATGAAATGTGGCACGAGGCATTGGAAGAGGCCAGCCGTCTGTATTTTGGCGAACACAACATTGAGGGCATGCTGAAGGTGTTAGAGCCTCTGCATGAAATGCTTGAGGAAGGAGCAATGAGGAGTAATACCACTATAAAGGAGAAAGCATTCATCCAGGTGAATGCTCCTAATTAAATATATGCTTATGCTCTCTCTATCATGACAGACATACTTTGACAATGTCTAGTAGATTCTGCTTGCCCTTCCATTAATTTTTCCCTGTGCTTGGGTGATTATGCGGATGTTATGATATTGGTTTGACTAAGCTTGAACTGCTTTGGGGATAGATTCTGTGTATGGTGTTTCCGTACTATTAGTTGAGTATCAATTATTCTTGGACTTCATTAAATAACTGAGAATACTCATTATCTAACGTTGGATTGAACTAATGGATAGGTAACATTACTTTTTTCAGGCATACCGTCTTGAGTTGTTGGAAGCCTTTGAATGCTGTATGAAGTATCGGAGAACTGGCAAAGATGCTGAATTAACGCAGGTACCATTTTGACACTTAAATTCCACGTGGGCATCTCTCTCGTTCTTTACCTATTTTACTTATTTATTTGTTATTTTGTTATTTTGCATTTTCTATGTGATGAATGCTAGTGCCAAGTATCCAAAAGTTTTTTCCAGATTCCTGCTGTGTTAATAATTTGGATGATGCACTTCACAATTTTGTGATAGGAAACTAATTGCGATCTTTATTGCTATGGGAGGGCCTTTCTGTTAGCAATAAATTGGCTCAGAGAGATGTTCTTACTCATCTCTAGGATTTCTGAAGCTTAAGTTACAAACATACAAAGACGTTTCGAAATGGCAAGTTCTGGAACTAGAAAGAAGATGTAGAAGAGTAGACGCCAGAAAGGAGTCCACGTTCTGTGTTTCCACAAACACACTCTGAGGAGAAAAACCTTCTTCAGAAGACCTGACTGGAATTTTTTTTTCTCATGGGGTGAATCATAGGAAGTTGTCCTCAAATGGGCAGCAGAGGCGTGGAAAATATAATGTCTTGCAGCTAGGAGACTTCCCCTCTTATTTTCTAACGAAGAAGGCCTTTATGAAGAGAACAGATGGATAGGGGAGAGGAGGTTTTGATGCTGGAGTAGTGGAATGAGTCGATATGGTGTAGCAATAGGAGGACTATTGCCGGTCAATATAACCGGAGTCTGGCACACCTGTGGTCCTTTAGATTTCATCAGGAAGGTGGGAGACATGCGGACATTCATGGATGAATGTAACATGACTGATATGAATAGGTCGTGATTTGTGTGAAGAAAGGGCGAAGAATGGGAACCAGGGTATAGGCTTTGGTTATATCCTGGGTTCTAGGGGAGGGAGAGAGTTGAAAAGGGGGGTGGAGGGAGGGAGAGTTGGGGAGGGGCTTTTAAGTCATGGGCTTTTCTCAAAACAGAAAGGACTTCACACCATGAAAGGGCTTTTCTATCTACCACTCTTTCCAGAGTTTCTTATGAGCTCCCTCTTCTCCTTTTTCAGTATTGTTATTATTATTCTATTATAATCTTATTCTTCAATTTTACTAATATTGTAGTTTCTTTTGCTTCGGTTATCGTATTATTTTTGCTGTCAATATTTTTCTTTTCTTAGTATTTTCATCAGAGCTTCTTTAACTTCTGTATTTTTTTAAACCTGTTTTGAAAACGCTTTTCTTGAGCCGAGGGTCTATCGGAAACAACCTCTCTACCTCACAACGTAGGGGCAAGGTCTGTACATCCTACCCTCCCCAGACCCCACTTTTGGGATCACACTGGGTATGTTTGTTGTACTCTTTCCCAGAGTTTATATGACTCACAAGCTTAATGCCGCGATAGTTCGCACAACTTTGAATATTTCCTTTGTTATAAATTGGAATCAGGGTACTCTTTCTCTTTCTCCATTCGTAGGGCATCCTACCACTTTTTAGTATATCATCAAATAGCATGATAAGCCATCCTAGACCAATCTCTTCAAGAAACTTCCATTCTAACCTCTACAGAAATGCTATCTGGACCCTAGACTTCTCTTATCTTCATATTTTTCATGACATCCTTTACCTCTGCCATTCGAATTCTACTAGTGACTTTTAGTTTTCTATTTTTTATTTTTTGAAAAATCTACTGGAAACTACTATAGTTAACAGTCCATTATTTAACTAGTCAAACCCTCATCTTGGTAGGCTTGGGATCTCTATTACCATGTATTCAGGCGGATAGATAAGCAGCTTCAAACACTCACAACCCTGGATTTACAGGTAAGCAGCATGTTATGTTTGTTATTGGTATCAGCGACTTTGCATCATATTCATAACTAACGTTATTTTACTTTTGATGCCAGTCTGTTTCCCCCGAGTTACTAGAGTGTCGAAATTTGGAGCTAGCTGTTCCTGGAACTTATCGGGCAGGTATAGTTATGTTGTTTGAAATTATTACTTGTACATGGTTAAGCCAGTTTTGTGCCTTAGTATTGATACGATTTGTTCTATTAAACTTCAAACTTGTCATATCAGATACGCCAGTGGTGACAATTGCATCATTTGCACCCCAACTTGTTGTAATCACATCCAAACAACGACCTCGTAAATTGACAATCCATGGGAGTGATGGAAAAGACTATGCTTTCTTGCTCAAAGGGCATGAAGATTTACGCCAGGATGAACGTGTCATGCAGGTTAGCAGTTGCTGGTGTATAATTATGCTTTGTATAGGCAAGCTGGCTTCAGCGATTCTGCTACCTCTGTTTATTAAACATTTGGTGAGGCTTTATTCCTCTCTTCCTTCAACCTAGAACTAAAAGATACGCTGTATTGTTGCTATGCACCAGTTGTTTGGTCTGGTTAATACTTTGCTGGAGAACTCGAGAAAGACTGCAGAGAAAGATTTATCAATTCAACGATATGATGTCATTCCATTGTCCCCTAATAGTGGACTGATAGAATGGGTTCCAAATTGTGACACCTTGCACCAGCTTATTCGGGAATATAGGGATGCCCGGAAGGTTTGTTCAACATAGACCTTTTTGTGCTTTAAAGAGACTAGTATTTCTATCTAATTGTTGTATATTCTTACAATTTTACAGATCACCCTAAATCAAGAGCATAAATTGATGCTGAGTTTTGCACCGGATTATGATAATTTGCCACTTATTTCTAAGGTGGAGGTGTTTGAATATGCTTTGCAAAATACAGAAGGGAATGACTTATCAAGGGTGTGTATTCTATGGCGACGACTTTCAGCCTATTGCCATAACATCCCTGGTAGATAAATATTAGCAAAATCTTTCTGCTCTTTGTTTTCCTGAAGGTATTTATTTTGGGTCATATAGGTTCTTTGGTTAAAGAGTCGCACTTCTGAGGTCTGGCTGGACAGAAGAACAAATTACACAAGAAGTTTGGCTGTCATGAGCATGGTATGTGTTCCTTGCATTCTTTCAGAACCTCTCTTAAAGCTTATTCTCTGTTCAGGTTTGACAAGAACAATGTTCCCTTGTTTGCTTATTAGTTCTGTTCTCTAATGCATCTTGTGGGGTGGGTATGCTATATGAACACTGATCTTTTTTTATTGTTTTGGGAAAAACAGTAAAAGTAAGTCAGATTGTTGTTTACCCCCTTCCATAATACTATCAAATAGGCTAACATTCGACAACCTTTTTTTACTTCTTTTCCCTTTTTCATTTAAGAGAAGGGACGCCCATATACACACACACACACACACACACACATAGATGTGACGAAAACTATTTACGACAAGGATTACCTAGAGTAATCACACAAGTTTTGCTTTCATATAAGCTGCATTTATATGATGCAACTCCCTTTGGTGATATGATCTTTCTGTGCATGATCAGAATTGTTGCAGCCTTTTGAATTAGACATTAGGCATATCAGAAATTTAGTAGCCGTTTGGCCATGGATATTTTTTACTTCTTTTGGGAGTTGAATTATGGAACTTTCCGGAATTTGAAAAACACCAAAAAGTTGTTCACTCCAAATCACTCACAAAAATTCAAAAACAACTCCAATTTGTATTCATGGCCAAGCACGACTCCAATTTACAAATAACATTTTTCACTTTGAAAACAGAACGTGCTTTTTTCAAACTTCACAATTTTCACGGCCAAACGGGCACTTAATAACCTGGATTTTTTTGCAGCTAGGGGCATGACTATTATGTGTTGTGAGTGTTTTGTCTCTAAATCTTAAAATGCAGAGGAGCAATAGGTAGTTTTCTGACCAAAGTTGGCAAGAAGAGTTACTTTTGTACTTAGTGGAGGTCATTAATTTCTTGACCTAGTTTGACCTGAAGAAATACTGTTTCTAGCATAAAGAGTGTTCGCCCTATTTTATGTGATGTCATTCAGTAGGACAAAAAGTTAAGATTTAATGTAACTTCTTTATTATGTTAGAAATGGTGAAATAGAATTTTAAATAGGTGGCGCTATTAGACCTTTTTTTTTTTTTTTTTTTTAAAGAGAATTTTAAATAGGCGGCCTTAAGTAAGTTTGATATAGGAACACATCGCATCAGAGATAATATTCTTGGCATGTGAAGTTTTATAGAATAATATTAATGATGGAATAGCGTCAAAACATTTTTCGAGCGTATTAAAATGAAACTGTTACCATTCTCAAAAAACAAAAAAACTAAAGTATCTTACAAATCGGGAAATCAGAATATTAAAACTGAGAAAAAGGAGATACGTTCTTTTTAGCTGCTTTTGTTGTGTACATCTGTTGAATTTGGGTTGACTTTCTCCAGGTTGGATACCTACTTGGTTTGGGTGATCGACATCCTAGTAACCTCATGCTTCACCGATATAGGTACCATTGTACTCTGTGATTGCATTTTCTTGCTGATGACAAAAGGTTTAATATATTTATATTGGTCATGCAGTGGGAAGATTCTGCATATTGATTTTGGAGATTGCTTTGAAGCTTCAATGAATCGGGAGAAGTTTCCAGAGAAGGTAAATTATTATGTTCAAAAAATGGCTTTTCAGAAATTGTATGTGCTTTCTTCAAGGAAACTAATAGCTTTTGTAACAAACTTGGTATAGGTTCCGTTTCGCCTCACTAGAATGCTTGTAAAAGCAATGGAGGTTAGCGGTATAGAGGGAAATTTCCGGTCAACATGTGAGAATGTAATGCAAGTTCTCCGACTGCATAAAGATAGTGTTATGGCTATGATGGAGGTAAATTTTTGGCATCACTCTTACCTTGTAAACTGTATGATGGGGCCACACTGTAAAGGTATGAATATTGATCGGTCTATATTGAACTCCTTTTTTGGGTACGCTTATGGGGCTGTTTTCAAGTCCAAAAAGATCTCGAAGTCGACTATGATATCTTCTGAAGAGCACAACTGGGTGATAAAAGGGTGTTCTATCTAATTTAATGACTTAGATGATTGAAAAATTAGAATCTATCCGGGCCTTAAATTGCCATGTTGAACAATTGAAGGCCTTAATTGAGACTAGTAAATAATTGTCACTGCAAGTTAAACTCACAGTGAAAAGAGGAACACCTTTCATTAATTTGAGATGCTTGGTTTCATTCCTTGAATAATATTAAGGTTGCTCTTGGGAGTTTGTCTTTTTTGTCTTGTAATGATGTAAATGTTTTAGTTACAGTTTCAAGTTATCAGCTTATTTCGATCTTCATTGTCTTTTTTCTTTTTTTTTTTCTTTTCAGGCCTTTGTTCATGATCCACTTATAAATTGGCGTCTTTTCAATTTCAATGAAGTTCCGCAAATGTCCACGCTTGCCGGTGCACATCCTCCTGTTGTGAACAGTGAGGAGTCCTCTTCAAATAGAGAGCTTCTTCAGCCACAAAGGGGTGCAAGAGAGAGAGAACTGCTTCAGGTTTTAATCAATTATGCTTATGAAGTATTCTGGAGATGCATGCTTCATGCTTACAGTTTTAATTCTTTTTCTAGGCGGTCAATCAATTAGGTGATGCCAATGAAGTTCTAAATGAACGTGCTGTGGCTGTCATGGCTCGAATGAGTAATAAACTTACTGGACGTGATTTTGCTGCTACCTCGGCATCTTCAAGCTCTCTACAGCATGCACTGGATCACAGTACGTTGATTTCTGGAGAGACGCGTGAAGCTGATCACGGTTTATCAGTGAAACTACAAGTCCAAAAACTTATTCAGCAAGCAATGTCTCATGAAAATCTATGCCAAAATTATGTTGGGTAAGATCCAGATTCCCAGGACATCCCCCCCTCACTGAATTGTTTCATTGCTCTGAATTTAACTTTTGTTTTGTTTTAATTGTATGCTCCATTTCTTCCGATAAAGATTTAACTGTGTGCTCCATAACACTTGCAATATGTTAAGTAGACGCTTAAAGAGCCTGAATCTACCAAGCTAGTGAAAATTTTTGCTCAGTAATTGTGTGACCTATTTTAGCAAATAATTCTTGGATATACTATCACCTTGGTATTTAACTCTTGATGCAAGAACTCATTAGGATTTGGTGGCCCAGTTACTTCCCTCAAATGTTAGATAAACCCGTGGATCAACTGAGCAGACTTGTGAATTAATCCTTGGGGAATGCTGTCTTTGACTTTTGATAAACAGATTTTTCTCATGGCTTAAGAAGTAAAATGGAAGAGACTAGAATAATGCCCGCTCCTTGGTTTTGCTTTTGTTTATACTTTTGGTTTAAGCTGTTAAAGGCTGCTGACTTGCACATTTGGTGTTTGAATGTTCTTGCTTAAAATTTCAACTCTTGATCTTGTGGTGAAATTTCATGTTCAAATGTGCAAATCCTGAATCTGAAGGGGTGCTTTTGTCGAATAAGAATTTTAACTGCAGAGTAAAAGATTGTGTACTTTGTTCTTTAGTCTAATCATGGTTGCCTTGTTCTTTATTTCAGGTGGTGTCCATTTTGGTAGGTTCTGGATGGTAATTATCTGTATATATTTGTACATAGTGTTTGGATCCTTTGGAGGACCACTGGTGGAAGTCCATAATGTACATAATTTAGAGGTCTATGTAAATTCCTAAGTTTATGGTAGCAATTTGTTGTATTAAGGAAGTCAGCTTATCGGCTGCATGTAATCTAGCTCCAAGTGGAAGTTCAATAAGACTGGTAGGATCCTAGAATAGTGCATATATTTATTTGTACAGCTATTTACATGGTGAAATGAACCCTTGTGAAGAGAATAAAGTTGGTTGTCTTGCATCGAAAGCCTTTTGTATTCTTGATCCTCCAGGATATCTGGTATCCTGATTGATGATTAATGGAATTGTCTCTCTAGTCCTCTGATGGATCGCTCTCTTTAATGAACTGATCGACGAATTTCATGTCTTCATCTGACTAGACCAATCCACAAAGATGTCACTTCACTTTCAACTTGCAGAGTCCTTACACGAATTCATTGATGAATTTGGGTTGTCTAATTTTCTTCAGTCTACCACGTGCAATGTGAGGAGCAAGATTTTGTTCTCCGATAAGGCTGATAGGATGCGCATGTCCTCCTTTACTCTGCTTAAATACCAAGTTTTTGTCTATGGCAGGGTTTAAACTTTTGACGTGCATCTAATTCACGTCACTTGTGCTCTTTATCACTAGGCCAAAGTCCTGGAGGCATAAAACAACCAATAATATTAGGTATTTCCCAAGTTTTCAAACCTTAAAATACTCTACCTAAATGCACTGAGCAACAAGATCATGGTAATATAGGCGTGCTGGTTATTTTTGGTACATCTAGGATTGAGTTAAGGCGGGAGACTTACGTTAGACCTTACGTTAGGGTGGCATCATTGGTTGAATTCTATCTTATAACACGTGCGCGCACTCACACACACACATATATATATATATATATATATATATATATATATATATATATATATATATATATATATATATATATATATATTCTTTGAGTTGGTGAAGTATCTACATCAAGAACTTTAGTAATGTATATATGCTCGATGCCACCAAAAGTATGAGTTTGCACAATTATTGGCTTCTATTAATTCATTAATGCAGTTACGATAATATTGTTTAATGCGTTTTGTAATCATCCAGTCTCTAAAAGTAATTATTTAAACAATGCTCCAGAAAGGTCATTTGTTATCCCCAGCATCAACTTTGTACATCATATGGAAAGTCGGGACGGTAAAACAGAAAAGAGTGGAAAGCAGTTCTTTTGAAAATTCCAGGTAGAGCAAAGTATACAAATAATTGTACTAAAGAGTTAACCTTTTGAAATCGAAATTAATATTTCTTTAAGTTTTGGATGGAATTTAGAAAACCCTTTGACTAGCAATGCTCTCTACTATTCAAAGTTCAGAAGAAATTCTGAATATTTATAACCTTCACGCGTATTTTAAAAAAAAGTTAAATTTGTTGTTTTTGGTGTTTCAAAATGTTAATCACGGGCTTTCTAAACCGTTCATTCAAAAAGGGTTAGGCTTGAATCGACACAATTGGAGCACGTTTAAGAGTCGCTAATAATAGGTGAAAAGAGGTCCTAAAGGAAGAATCTTTATACAAATTTAAAGTCGTTGCTTACAATCACAGTTAATCGAATCGATAGAAGAACATAGTAATAATTCGTTTTTCAAGCATACCCCAATAAAAAGAAAAGAACACACCCCATTTTTTTCCAAGTCCAACAAAAACTGCGCCATGAGTCAGTAATAATAAAATTTCACAGCTATTTTAGTTGGAAATTACCTTTTAACTTGTACCCAGTTTTAAATTTTTTTTGCACGTTTATTCACTTTTGAATGACTTCAGATTGTAGTGTCAAAGCCTAACTTTCAGATAGAAATATCTGAAGTTATATATGGCTGAAGTTCAAACGAAAATGACTGAATTTCAGCCACTTCAGACATATATGCCTGAACATCAAGTAATAAGGTGTGAATTTCAGTTACACGTGTCTGAACTTCAACAATGTAGAAATTATTACGAAGTAAATAAACTTGTAGATTACAAACACAATGTATATATGACTTAAATGGTGATTTCCAAATCAAGTGTATGTGCACATCCGCCTCAAAAACACGTTCCTAATTTCTCTTCAAAATAACACGTGTTTCATTAAATGACCCAAATGTTTGTCTGGCTCACATTGGCCAATAGAAATAGACCCACGTAGTTAACCGTTAAAAAAGTTAGGTCAACTCGTGCCTACTGTTCTGTACCGCCCTTTTTCAGTTGTTCCTCTGTTTCAAACATCATGTAACTGTTCCCTACTTACTTTAGGACAAACATTGGACCCCTCTTACTAGGGTTTTTGCTGTTTTTTCCAAACTAAACCCTTATTCCATAGAAGCATATACTATTTTTATATATACATCTGTACTTCTTTTTTATTATTCTCCTCCGTGTACCTTGTAAACTCCACACAAAGAAAGAAAGAATTTATGTTATCTATAGTTACAAAATCTTGGCGGAGTTTTCTAGGTACTTAATAGCTTATATATTTGTCAGCAAGTTAATTTCTTTTAAAGACTTTCTTTTGTGGCCTTAACCTTTGATAATATTTTGTGGGGTTTTGGTTTTCTTTGTAAAGATGGCAGTAGTGGGAGATTTAGCTTTGATGGGGACTAAGATTAGTACTCCAAATAAGTTAATTAGTAAATTGGAGAAAGGGGTATTTGGTGTTCCAATTTCTTCAAGTCAAAGATTTAGTTTTTCTCCTGCTAGAAATTTGGAAGTCAACAAATCAAGAACTGCAATTAGAGCAGTGTTGCAAGTGGAGAAAATTCAAAGTTCAAGTGAATTAAAAGGGAGTTTAAAAGAAGGGTCTTTATTAGGTTTTGATGTTGTGTCAGAAAAAGAGCTTAAAGAAAATGGATTTTTGGGGTTAAGGAAAACAAAACTTGTGTGTACAATTGGGCCAGCTTGTTCTTCTTTAGATGAATTGGAGAAATTGGCTATGGCAGGTATGAATGTGGCTAGGCTAAATATGTGTCATAATTCAAGAGAGTGGCATCAAGATGTGATTAGGAAAATTAAGAAGTTGAATCAAGAAAAGGGGTATAGTGTATCAGTCATGATTGATACAGAGGGGAATCAAATACAAATAGTTGATCATGGCTCTTCATCTTCTGTCAAAGCAGAGGTAATTAACCAAATTCTTTTCTTGTATAATAATGTTGTTTGGGTTAATTTCTCATAGGTCTTTGAATTTTATCCACTGTAATAGTAAAGTAAAAGAAGAAACTAATTTTTGTCACATTAAAGTGATTGAATTTTATCCAATTACAATAATGTAGTTGCAATTTTCTTTTTCTTTTTTTTAGACAGTAAAGTAATTGAACTAGGTGTGAATTGCTCATAAGACTGGAAGGTCAAATTTCCGGCGCCGCCGAGTAATCTGTTTTTGTTTCTTTCTTTTTCTGTTTCATTGAAATGTTCTTAATTGTCTTTTGTTTTATAAAATATGGGGAGTCACAAATTTTTAGAAGGTCAAGGTTTTATTTTCAGAGTCGAAATTTGACATTCCATTCATTTGTATTTTCTGAGAAATTGACAGTGTAACAACAAATATTTTTTGTGACTGATCGATATAGTAGGTAAAACAAAAGCATTTTTTAAATTTTATTGTTATATTGTGTACGTGAAGTTACCCCAATACTGTTGTAAAGTGAAAGTTTGTAGTCTAACTTGGATTATGTTCATGTTGATCATTATAGGAGGATTCAATCTGGTACTTTACTACCGAGAAATTTGAAGGTTCTCGTCCATTTACAATTCAGGCAAATTATGAAGGTTTTTCTGAAGGTAAGTCTCGGTGATAAATGATTATTGTTTCCTGTTTGGTTGTAAAAAGTTAGATTGAGGTTAAATTCTCGTTCTCCTATTTAGGGGTCAATCCTGGTGATGAAATTGTCATAGATGGAGGAATGGCAACCTTTGAAGTTATAGAGAGAGTTGGGAACGACCTGCGCTGCCAGTGCACAGACCCCGGTATACTTCTGCCTAGAGCTAAGTTGAGTTTCTGGAGAGATGGCACACTTTTAGGAAGAGATTATGATCTCCCCACTTTATCAACAAAGGTCAGTAAATTTACAGGATAATTACAGTTTTGGACCGCTCTAGGAAATAATAGCCGGCTAATGTATATGTTTTGTATATTAAGTATAAATATACTTAATTATACATATAATAAACATAAATATACATAGTCAGTGTATATGTTTTGTATATTTTGGCTAGCACCCGTAAATAATTTCGGCCGAAGGGTCAAAAATGAAAAAAGCCCTAAATTTATTGCTCGAACTTTTTACTCATCGAAAAGAAAAAAATTATGCTCGAGTTTAACTTAAACAGGGCTGTTTTTCTTCGACATGATCCATCTTAAGTGTTTGAGATGACATAAATGATCCGATAATTGATAGGTCTTAAGTGACCAGTTTTGAATGTTTTTGAACAATTGAAGTTTTTTTCAATCATATGAAGGTTTTAACCAAGCTGAATCTCAAACCTTTATCCCCCCATTTTTTTTTTGTTGGGTTGATAAAATGAATCTCTAACCTTTCTGATGCACATTTATGATCTACCCCAGCAATTGAACATAAAGTTGTAATTTTCCTATGAGTTATATCTCCAATATGAATATCTAATCTTGCTGATGCACACTTCATGATCTACAGGATTGGTCAGACATTGTGTTTGGAATATCTGAAGATATTGATTTCATTGCAGTCTCATTTGTAAAAGATGCCGATGCAATCAAGCATCTGAGGGACTACCTCGCAACTAAATCCTCCAAGTAAGTCAAGTGAGCAAAAGATTTGTTTTTTTTTAACTTATCAATTATCTCCCACCTCTGTCCTTTACCTTAACCGCATAAATTTTGGTCCACTTATAGCTGCATTCCTCATCATTGAATTAGTATTGCTCTGTCTATTTACTACTCTCTCTGTCTCATTTCATCTGACTCTCTTTCCTTTTTTAGTCGGCCCTAAAAAGAGTGACATTCTGTATTTAGAAACAACTTTATTTTAAACTTACCATTTTACCCTTAATGAGATGATTTATAGCCACACAAATATGACTTGGCTTGTTTTAGACTACTAGTTTCAAAAGGCTTCATTTCATTCTTAAACTCCGTGCTCAGTCAAACACCTTCAAATAAATTGGGACGGTGGGAGTATAATTTTTCACCTAGATTCAAAGAGTACTTGGGATCATGAAAACTTTCTGGGTTTGATCGCAGGGCAATAAAAGTGTTGGCGAAGATAGAGAGCCTAGAGTCTCTTCGAAGGTTGGAAGAGATTGTTGAGGCTTCTGATGGGATTATGATAGCAAGGGGAGATCTAGGAGTTGAGATTCCGCTCGAACAGATTCCATCTGTTCAGGAAGAAATTACTTATGTTTGCAGGCAGCTAAACAAGCCCGTTATCGTGGCCTCTCAACTTCTAGAATCAATGGTCGAATACCCAACTCCAACACGAGCAGAGGTACTGACCTTTTTTTCCTAGTGAAATTTTTTGCGTTTAGTAAAACTTAATCTCTTCCTGTTTTACCATTTGTCAGTACTTTCTAGTTTTCTTGTTTCAATGCTGATAATGTATTCCTACTAATGAGAAGCTATTTAATGTGATAGGTTGCAGATATTTCCGAAGCGGTACGACAATATGCTGATGCATTGATGTTATCTGGTGAGTCAGCCATTGGATCATATGGAATGAAGGCTCTTTCTGTCTTGCGTACAACTAGCACCCGAATGGAACAATCATGTCGTGAAGAGAACAGGCAAACTTTGTTGCATCAGTGTGCATTTGGAGTATCTTTGCCAGATCAAATTGCTGAGCAAATCTGCAATTGTGCAGTGGAAATGGGTAATTTCCCTCTCCTTCCCTTTACTGCATCCATGGGTGTGTTTTTATGTGTCAATAATTGCATATTTTGTTAGTTTGTTGAATATAAAATATCAAGGAAATTGAAGGAATAATGATCCTGATGTCTGTTAAAGTGTGTGACCATTTTCATCTAAAAAATTTAGAGAGAACAGACTTTTAATTATTGAATTATATCTTTAACACCCCTCACGTGTGGCCTTATTCTTTTTCATTGGCCAAGAACGTGAACATTCTTGTTGATAATGGATGACAGTGAGATTTGAACTCATTACTCTTGCCTGCTTTGACACCATATTGAATTGTATGACCATCTCAGCTAAAATCCAAAACTATTACAAGATGAGAGAGCATACCTTTTTTATGTACTTAACTATCTAATGTCTCAACAACCTGTTTGTCATTGATCTTAACCAATTTCTTTTTTACATACTCCAGCTGACAACCTAGGGGTGGATGCTATATTTGTGTACACAAGGCAGGGGAAGATGGCGTCTCTTCTTTCGCGCAACCGTCCAAATCCTCCTATATTTGCCTTCACGAACGACAACAGCACGCGGATGGCTCTCAATTTGCAGTGGGGAGTTACTCCCCTTCTCACTGACCTGTCAGACGACATGGAAGGAAACGTTAAGAAAACTGTCGAACTTATAAAAGCTAAGGGGATGATAAAGAAGGATGATGCTATTTTGGTGGTATCAGATATCATCCCAATTTCTGCCGCCCGGACAATTTTCCAGTCCATTCAGGTTATGACCATAACATAGGATATCTTTAAGCAGATATTGCATTATTTCCTGTATGTTTGGAAGAGAGACTTTTTTACTATTTTGAGTATATGCCATATTCTATTCATATCAAGCAAAGCAAGTTCTTGAACTTCAGCTCTGTTTCTTGCTGTTTTGGCAAATTGAATTTGTTTTCAAATTCACTCTTACTGATTCAATTAGTTGATTATTAATTAAATGAGATGTTTAAGACAGATAAAGGATAATTTAGGCAAATATTCTTATAATTACGGCTTTCAAAATGTCTTTCTTAGCAGGAGTGCAAAAATCTTAAAAGACGGAGTAACATTTTGTCTTTGGTCCATTTTGTGCAGAGCAGTGAGGTTCAAGTTGAAATTTATTATTTGTATGGTACAAAAAGAGTAGCCAATGATGATTTACGAGTCAAGCTAATTGTAACATAATTGAATAGTCAATAATGTAAGTACTGGTAAATGTCCAAATATTTCAAGGAGAGAGAGTCAACAGCACATTGCGTATATTTCTGTAAAAATTAAACCAGTAGGTGTGTCGTGCATGTTTCTGCACCAGTTTGACGGCTCTATTTCAATTTTTTTAAAGTCATTGATTGCAACAATATCTGTTTTATTTGATTTCATATTTTGGTTTTTAGTTCAAAGATTTTTTATTAAACATTTCATGTGAAGATGAGCCAATTAAAAAGATGCGTTTGGTCAAGTTGGTTAAGAGACTTGAGCAATTGTGGAAGAGTCCAAAGTCCAAGGCAACTCTCCGACTTGTGAGCTAACAAGTATTTCCCAAGTTTGTTTTATATAAAATGGTTTCTTCTTCCTCCATTGATTGATTTTGTTTGCTTAACAGAATAACAAGTTACTATATTGGGGGATAAAATTATAAATTCCTTCGCTCATTTGTTTTTTTTTTTTAAATCATGTCATATTCAAAGTCTACCCAACTAATCCCCATCCCGCCGGATAAATAGTATGGTGGAGTTAGAATTTTCAATACGAGAATTCAAAATATAAAGTAGTAAACATACGAAGAAGTTAAGGGAATTCAATACCTAAATCTAAATTTGGACCTTATATATATCAATATAATTTTTTGACTAAAGAGATTCAGATGAACCCTTGAGGTATCCTAGCTACGCCCATACGCATTAGGACGGTTGAAATTTTCTATAAAAAAATTCTCCATTGCTAAATCTCGAATCTGATCATACTACTAATTAAGAGTAAATGAATCACAACTATCTAAAAACACTCTTATATAGAATGAGTTTAGAGGTTTTTTACTCTTTCGCGAGATTGTAAACACATACATAGAGCTTGTTGTTGCCGATGATGGATGTTGTAAAACTCATTTTAAAAAAATATAAAATTGAAATATCATTTTCTTGCGAAAAGAAAATCATTTTTCTTTCTATAATTGCTACATCCGAATCTACTACTGCTTTTTTGTCATACATGGATGATAAGTCCAAGAAAGCAATAATAATTTATCGTGCAAGAAATATCAAATTGCTATCGTTGTTATTGACGGCTATTATTAGCCTTCTCGAAGACCTCATGAGTCACCTCAGAATAATTTTAATTAATCTTTTAGGAAAAATATACTCCGTATTACAATATTCATACTTTTTTATTAAGCTGTTTTTCCTATTTTGCAGGTGACAAACAATTTAAATGGAGTACTATATTCTAGTAGGTAACATGTATTCTTGTCAGAGACGGATTCAGGATTTAAATTTTATAGGTTTAATCTTAAGATTTTTAGCATTGAACCCATTATATTTATAAAGTTAAGGGTTCATTTTTACTATTTATTATAATTTTAATAATTTTTTACACATAAATTTAGACTCCACGTCGAAAGTTTGGGGTTCAGTTGAACCCCAACCTTGTAGGCTAGATTCGCCTCTGATTCTTGTCTAGGTTACCGATATGATTTTTCATGTACTTCTAAGTTATAACAACGTATATTTTTTAGGAGAAGCGAGAAGGCAAAACTTCTTTTTAAATTAGTGTATAAAGTTAGAGCCCTTCCTAATTTCTTTGGTATTTTATGGTGAATCTAATGAGTTTGTAGATTTAAAACCTCTAAATTAATTCACACTATTAGAAGTAAATTATAGATTCTCATAAAATTGCTACTCCCTCTGTTTCACTCTGTTTGGTTAATTCGGAGTACGAGGGTCCAACTAACTAATGTTTGATGCGAATTCATATATAAATCTTCAAACTTATATATTTAGAAGTTACGTAAAAAGTATTAGTATAATTTACAATAGTTGACAAGTCAAAAATATTTAGGACGTAGTTAAAAAAGATTATGGTTAAAGAAAATTACTACTACTGTATTTCTTTTGATTCCTTTAAAGAAGGCTATTAATAGTAATTATGTGAATCAAAATCTTGATTCCTAAAATAGTGAAACAAAAAAATGAATATGAGAAAAAACGGGCCAAACATTTTTTGGAAACCTTTTGCAGGAAAAAAAAACTGGTTGGTTGATTGGTGCAGCGCAAGCAATTATCTTGGAAAGCGACACATATGATCACTATTCGGGTCTATAGTTATGACTTATGGCTACAAAATTGCCAAGTCATTGCTGAAAAATTCTAAGGTACACACAACACAACAAACTGGTGGAGTAAGAAAGAGAAACAGTAATTCCACAGTTTCACTAATGAAGCTTCTTGAATTCTAGCTAACTTAATACAATACTCCTATCTTAATGGAATTTCAGTTTCTTTGATATTTTTATTTCATTTAGATTAAATTAGATCATCCAAAAAATGGCTTCTTTACAGTTATTGAAGTCTCCATTAATCTCATTTTCTCAGTCAAAATCTAGTAGTTTTTCTACTATGGTTGGAAGGAGGAGGATATTGGGTGTGAGGTTTCAAAGGAAAAATCCAATCTTGAAGACATTTGTTGATACTAAGTTTAGGGTTAGTTGTAGACTTCAAGACAGTGATAACCAGAGTAATGGTAATCTTTTTTTAACTTGGAATTTGTTTCTTTAGCAGTAGTGGATATTGATATTTTTCTGTTCAGTTTATTTAGTTTTTCATTCTTGGAGATGGTGTGTTTGAGGTTTGATATAAGAGATATGTTACTTGTTGCATGCTAGAGAGGAAAACTTATAAGTTCTCTGAATAACTTATTAGTAGCCAGGCACTAGGTTTTGAGAAATGAGAGGTTGAATTATTGGTGGCTAGATTAGAAAGCAAATTCTGATTAGTTAAAATGAATATCAGTTGAAATTGATTGAGGAAGGAGAGTTGCCTACCTATGAGGTTCAATGGGTTGAAAGTGCAGGCTGTGAGAAACTGAGAATTAAGAAAAAGGATAAGTATTTTAGGCAAAGAAGGAAAGCGTTAAACGGAGAATTATATACTGGACTGGCTATCGGGTGGCCTATCCTCCGTTAGTCAATTCCATAGTGATTGAGAAATTTAGCTTCTGCTGTGAAGTATATATACAGCTTAAGCTCGATGTAACCAAATCCGAAAGTCAAGTCCTTGAATGTAATTGGCTATGATTGAATGACCGAAATGACTGAATTGACTTGCCTCATGACAATAGCGAATCACTTAAACTATCTGGAAGCTTCTAATTTCACGCCGTGTTAGGATTTTGTAGCTTTTACTTGAATATACTCTTGCTTTATATGAAAAGACCTCAAATACGATGTTGGTATTCACAGGTGAAGAACCTCCAGAGTCATTGTTTATGAAAGAGTTGAGAAGACGTGGCATGACTCCAACTTCATTGCTTGAGGAGACAAACACAAACATCAAAGAAGACGAGAAGACAAATACTAGGGAAGAAGATGGAGGTTTCTATAGAAGAAATGCACTGTCAACAGATTCTGGAAGAAATTTGACTAATCAAAGGGAACAGTCTATGGCACTGAATAGCGAAGGCCTTGAGGTGGGCAGGCTTCCTCCTTATACATTATTTGGATTTTGGTCCTAAATGTTCATGTACAAGAATGAAGTCGTGCAGTTTGTTCTTGACCTGCTATATTATGAGTCTCTCCCTCCACTTTAAACTTGGCATGGTTTCTAAAGAAAACAATAATACTAATATTAGCTGTTACCATTTCTTGACTTTGTGTTTTGAAGAATAAAATAGAGAAAAAAGTGTGTGGAGAAGTATGACTTACTAAAGGGAAAGTAGGATTTTCCTATTTTGAGATAGGAGTTGCAGTTGTGTAATAAACAACAAGTAATCATATGAAAGATGTGCAAAGAGTCATTGGCTATGTTATTTCACACATTTTATGTCTTACATGCAATATATGGATTTGTAACTAATGAGCACGCATCTTTATATGCTATATCTGCAGGGTTTGATTCCACGGGCAAAACTTTTGCTTACTCTTGGTGGAACATTCTTTTTGGCATTTTGGCCGTTGATCCTTGTCACTATTGCAGCTTTCGCGGCTTGTTACCTGGTAATTGATTCCTTTGATCTTTGGTTTGCATCCTTATGATGTCTTTGTGATTTAGGGGCAACTGCAATTAGTTAATTTGTGTATTTTACCTTTTTGCTAACCCAAGTTTGTTGGGCTTCTTATCTTTGTTCTGGAATGACTTCCAAAATCCCAAAAAAGGACAAAGAACTTTTCTTTGTTCTTGTATGATACTTGTCCAGCTGTTCATGTGCCTTTTCTTTTAGCTCGGACATGTATAGTTTACACAATATTAAACTTCCAATATCTGGAGCAAGGGTTTATCCCTCTTTCACGAACTTGCAGGTTAAATGTTATGTGGGATTAAATGTTGAGATTTGGGAAATTACTGGTGGTATCTGCTTATTGTTGTAACCATCATGTTCAAGGGATTGCCTAGTGGTAAATACGCTTTGACCTTGGGTTTTGTGGACAGATAGGAATAGGAGATGTTTCGATAGTGTATCAACTCTTATGAAAGCCAGGTGCTTAATGTCTCTGTTTAGCTGGCACAATTTGTCCCCTGTAGATTCTCATGACAAATATTTTAACTTTGTTAGCTACCTGGACCCACTCGTCTAACTCAGTTTCTTTTTTTTTTTTTTTTTTGTTTCTTGTTTTAACTTTTGCATCTACTTGATGCCATCAGTGAAACTATTTACTTCATCAAAATTTAAAACAAATAACAAGACCCTTCGACCCGCAACCTTATGTTTGGAGGGTCGTGTCACTAACAGAGGGAAGTGGGAAAGGGCTATAGTTGGGCTCCTGAGTAGGGGGACTTTAGGGGAATGGGGTTTACCACATCAGATAAGAAAACAAATTAGAATAAAATGACTGCAGCAAAATGAGGCAAAACCAATGGTAACAGACCGTTCTTATTGAATGCAATGTCAAACTGTACAAGTCTTTGTTTATTGAACTTACGCGCATATCATGATGTTGATTATATAAGTTGGAGATAACAAATGGCATAATTTGGACCTCCAGGAAAGCAGCAGTGGCGGAGCCAGGAATTAAATTTAGCTAAGGGTGTTTAAATTTTCTTCTCCTTGTATTAAGGGTGTGCAAAATTAAATATATACTAATAATATCTAACATTTAACCTTATGTACACCTCAAAAAATTTCGGCGAAGGGTGTGCACCTGGCCACCCTTCGCTAAAGGTGGCTCCGCTTATGGAAAGCAGGGGAAAAAGCAAAGATGACTAAAACTTTTCCAATAAAAGAAAGTAAAATATGTGTATGAGTTAAATATACCTCAGGTGTTTTTTGATTTTTTTTTATTTTTTTTTTATTTTTTTGTGGAAGTTTAAATTTGAAGCATATTTTAGCCTGCGAATTCATATGTTTATTATAACCAGTCGCTAGTTTATTCATGTTCTTATTCACTGTTGACTGTTTCCTTCTGTTTCGGCAGTATTTTGGGCCTTCATTTGTCCACTTTGCAAGCAACAGATCAACAGATCCACCACCATATATTGATCCTTATGTACTACTCGAAGAAGAGAGGATATCACAGACAGCTCCACGTCTAAATTGAGTAACTGCTTGTTTCATGAAGTTAGACTGCTCAAATGTCTTAAAAGGTTTCCATTGCTTATCCTCAGTATATTTGCCTTCTTATTTTCTGGTTCGACATTGCCATGATAGCTAGAAGATACTTTTGTTGACTGAGAAATCTTATTTCTACGACTGTAAAATTTGTAAAAATGTACAAGAGATAAGATTTCCCGTTCTGAAGCCTATACTGTATATTCTGGTATATTTATCCTAATATTACAATTTCAGATCTCTCATTGTCTGAGAGGATACTCTCATTTTATCCAGATGCTTCAATGATATTGGTGATTCTGTGTATTTGATGGAACTTGAAATCGTAATGTCACGGTTGTAGTATATTTTTGTCCACCAGCAAGTGACAGAGAAGTACAAGCAAATGAGCATTTAAATGATATTTAAGTTTGGAAAATCTAAAATCAACTCAAGCTGTTCAAAAGAGTCCTTGAATGATATTTCTTTCATCCTAATTGCACGATTAGGACTAAGAGTAAAATGTATGAATAGATCATTACCCATACCTATGCATGCATAGTTGTGTGTGCGCGCAATAAAGCATAAAATTCATATCATGGATCTAAGTGAAACCTACAGCAACTTTTCTTGATAAGAAATAACTGTATGAAAACTATAGAAATTCTGTAACACCGAAGCTAGGAAATCAGTCTTAAAGATAGTACAAAAACTTATGCCTAATTGCCTATAGCAATTTTACAATACCAAATCTAGGAAATCAGTCTTGCAAGATAGTAGAAATGTTTATGCCTTTTGATTAGTAAAGGCAAACCACTCTGTGTGTTACTAAAAGAAAAGGAAGGTTGGAGGGGGTAGGGGGTGTAGTCTTTGTCTTCCTTGCTTATTCTATACACTTAAACCACAGGAACCTCAAGACTCGGATTTGAAGGGGTGGAATTCCTGGAGAGACTTGATAAGGCCTCGAACAGATCCAGCAGCAGCAAGAAGTGAGATAATCAAGCAAACAAAACTCAATATCTTCAACCAAATCCAGGTAAATGAATATTTAGGAATCCTGGCTTGTGCAATGTACATCTGAATGGGGAAATAGACAGTGAGTGGCCAAAATGAGGCTGCTCCCAGAAGACCGACGAAATCGTTGAAGAATGGGAATAACATGGCTAATATGGTTGTGAATACTACATATGCAGTTCTCCACACTAGCCTGTAAAAACTGAAATTGAAAAACCCCAAGGGTGAAAGGTTAATCATGTATTCTCTTGTTATAAATTTACTTTCTGGCCATTTCTTTTTGCTCCAACCCTCTACAAATCCAAATATTGGTTGACAGAACACCTGCAAACATAATATCAAACTCAGCTTTGCCATTGGGATTTAAGCTGATCCTTTACGTGAAACACTAAGGGGTTGTATGGTTAGAGCGTAGATACTAGTTATGTAGAGTTTAGTTATTTATGTATAAGTTATTCATGTATTAGTTCTTCCATCTTCTATCCTGCATAAAATAATACATATAGTCCCTTATAACGTATACATATGTAAGTTATGCGAGATTCTAAATTGCTAACCAAACACTGTATTTGGAGTGTTGAATTTTATACATAGTAGAAAAATGCTACCAAATATAGTACAAGTTATACAGGATTTAATACATGAATAAATCGCCTCCTAAATGACCCCTAAATGTGTGCACCCAAGGTTGTGACCTAGTGGTCAATGACGTTGGATGCAAAGAAACATAAAAGTTAGGTGATTTCTTTCCATTAGCCTAAGCTTTAATGGATTGGTTTACGCAGTGATTGCGCTTTGAGGTAAAAGGTACCAGTGGAATAATAGATGCGTGCATAAGCTCCTCCAGACACCAACATTATTGAAAAAGAAACATAAAGAAACTACTAGTGGGCGTGTTTGTGATATTCGATGTTACCTGGTAAGCTCCAACAAGATGAACCACAATGCATACATTAGCAAGATCAACAAGCCAGAAAGGTTCATAGAAACCAAATCCAGTTAAAAAGTTTCCAGGCGCTTTGTTTCCAAATGCAGCATACCCTAGAAGTCCACAGAGCGTGTAAAATATTGTTGCCACAGAGGTACCTATAAAGGTAGCTTTCTTCATGGACTTATTCTCTGGTGGATGTGATTTCAGAGTGTCCTGTTAAATTTCAGTTGAAAAAAAAAAACGTATTTAGTGGACTGGAAAAGTTTAACAGACTGAAAAAAAGTGGTTGTTAAAAGAAAGGTGATTTGCCTGAATTTCAATAAGAACAGTAGAAAAAGCATAGGCAAAGGCAATATCTCCAAGAGCAGAGAAGGTGTTCCACATCTTGTCTGTGGCTGTCACATCTTTTCCAATTACTGTTCCTGTTAAGCTTGTGTTTGCATGTACTCCATCCTCTTCCCATATCAAATTACAAAACCATTAGGGAAAAGCAAAAGAAATAATTAAGGGTGTGTTTGGTAAGAAGGAAAATGTACTTTTGGAAAATATTTTGCTAGAAAATAAGTAGTTTTCTTATTTATTTTCTTGTGCTTGATACGTAAGCAAAAAATATTATCCTAAAATCATTTGTATATAATCCAGGCAAACACTATGAGGGTGGGGGGTTGGGGATAAGGTGTGGGGGTGGTGGGTATAGGGGCTAGGGGGTGGGGACGGGATTGTGGGTATAGGGGCTATTGGGGGTAGGGTGTTGGTAGGTTGTGTTGGAGGGTGGGGGTGAGACAATAAGTGTGGAATGTCACTTGTGGAACTTGTTTTATCTAGTTCTATTAGGGAAATTATTTTGAACTTGTTTTCCTGGAAAATATTTTCTGAAATATTTAACTAGCCGAACATGGAAAATACTTTCCTCCATACCAAACACACCCTAAAAAGGAAAAGGAATGTTGTAAATGGTAAACTAACTTGCAATCTTGGCAATGGAGAGACCAAGGCCAATGAAAGAATAAGCAAAGGACATAACAGCAGCAATGAGGGAGAGAAACGAAAGCTTGTGAAAATTTGGGATTTGGCATAGAATAATTTGCATAATCCCAAATATAATTATGAAGGGATTGTTTGACTCATGACAACCAGCTTCATGACCATGCTTATGAAAGCAATTGGATCTTTTAATTGCCCTGACAAAATAAATAAATAAAAATACAGAATTAATCATGAAGAATTAGGATTGTGCGCAAAACACGCGTAGCCTTAATGTAATACAAATTAATTCTTACACCATGCTGATGGATGTGGTGATTGCATATCCAATAGTAACGCCAAAGAGGTTACTATATTGAGCTAATCCACAGAGCTGAACTTTCATTCCTCCTGCATCCATTTAGAAAACAATACGGCAAAGTAAATATATCTTCCCTTCTTTGCTAGTTATGCATGTATTTTAATAGGTTCACATGCCAATTTTTTCCCATGGAATAACCATATAGTGTGAATTTATCTTATGTGAACTCTTTTGTACTTATTCGTGGACTCTTAAAATATTTATGTCCTTCATGTTAATATTTGTTACTTGTCGATCCAAATTAAGTTTTTAACTACAATATTATCATTCAAATTTCAAAGTTAGAAAATAGATCACTAAAAATTCTAAGTAATCTTTGGCTACGTTAATTGGAAAAAAAAAAGGAAAAATAAAAGAGACAAGGCCAATAACTCATCTTGAGAACCACTAAGTGGCTAAATTGGTACTCCCTCCGCATTAAATTATTTGATATTTTTATAATCCGTTCAAAAAAGAACGAGATATGCTATACCGGGAAACAATTGATTTTACACTCCATAGTTTATCCTCAATGAGAAGCATTTTGGCCACGTAAATATCATGACATCTCCAAGGTCATAAGTCTCAAAAATTTGAATGTCATTCCCCATATTATAACAAATTTTAAAATCTTCAAAATTCCATGTTGAATCAAATTGTCACATAAATTGAAGTCGGCAGATTAGTCAAAACTCAAAAGCAGAGAATGGGGCGGCTAAATCTAGGCAGAAACATAACGGAAGAAGATAAGTGAATCATTAATGAAATCTCTATTACCAACTATGGCTTTATGCAAAGAATCATTAATGATTCACAACCAACAACCCCTTCTGTTTTCGCTTCTCCTGGGAAATTGACGTGTGCCAGATTTCTGGCTTTACATAAATACATAAGGGGCAATGGAAAAATGGAGCACAGCTATATAATCTGCAACACTTTCTCTACTTATTTTCCTTTCTTGAATTACCTCCAAGGAGTGAACTGAATTAGCAATATTCACATAAATCAATGTAACCACTCGTCAAGTTTTCTTTTAGTAACATTTTTATGAACAAAGAAAGAGTTTGGGTGAGGATCGGTATAACCTAGTCACCTTTTACGTGAGCCACTTTTTTTTCTATTTTCTTCCTAAAAGATTGTCACATTTTATACTTGGGAACTATATAAGTTTATCATACCCTTAATAACATGACTTTATGATATCCACTCATATAAAGTTTCACATTTTGATGAGAGAAAAATATGAAAGGACATTTAGATTCATACCACCGCTTATTTTATTGATGGTAGGAAGGGCAATTTCGGTACTTTGTGTATATCTTGCTTACAGAAGTCCTGGGTTGTTTCTTAAATTTTGTACCCAATTATTGATTAAATATTGTCACAGTCACATAAAATAAAATAAAAGTAATATATATATTTTTTTTCTTTTCTCTCAACACTTTAAATTTTTAGATTTTGTGCATATATGACCATGAAGCATTTCATAGTCACTTGACATTTTACCGTTGACCACAATCAATTCAACCCGAAAATTACCAAAATCTTGACCTACAAATATTGTTAACCGTTACAAATCTAACTTAACAAACCATTGATGTTTTAACACTTAAAAATCTAAAATAACCAATGAACGCTTCAGGAAACACAACATAAATCATAACTAATTCAACTCAAAAAAGTATCTCATGTTGGACAAGTACAACCAAAAATCCACCGATAAGTTAAAACTTTCTACCTCGAGAAACATGCATATCAAACTTAAATGTCACATATCACCATGTAAACTAAATACATTCAACATAGGATTAATGATGTTGGAAATGAAAACAAAACACAATCACATACTCTGACTATATAAACACATCTCATACTGTCAGCGCATAAAACTTAAATTCGTACCTAGATGGGCTCGAACAGCATCCATATAGGTGTAGTTACGAGAGCCATCCGGGGCACGATAGCAATCGGCAAGAAGGAGAGAATTGAACCATGTTATGAGTGAGAAAGCTACGAGAGCAACTGGTCCAGCTATCCATCCCAATTGAGCTGTAGCCCATGCCAAAGATAACACTCCTGATCCTATCACTGCTGTTATGATATGGGCACTTGTAGTCAACACCGTTCCTGCAAATTTAATTGATTAGCCACAAAATTAAAATCACTTACAAAAAAAAAAATCACTTAGATTTTTTAGAAAATTAATCATAACAATGGTGTCGGAATTAGCTTGTAGACATGCACTAGTAGTCCGGTACCTGTTACAACTACCAACTACAAGTACAGATCAGCAAAGTTTAGACAGATGAGAAGAATTCATATGGTCAATTCCCATTTCTTTGGTTCTTTCTTTTTCTTCTAGTACTTTTTTGAAACAACCTTCACCTACACCCTTTTAGTTACTTTTTTTTTTTTTATCTCCTTGTCCTTTTTCCTCTTTTATGTGTTTGAAGATTCTTCTTGATGCCCCTCATAAGACCCTCATAAGAGATCATTTTTCATGAATGCATGTGAAAAAATGATGAAGAAATATTTCTTTTGATAATTTGCATGATATATAAAGCAGACTTTAGAAATTCCAAGATTTTCTTGAAGAATAGAGATCTAGTGAGAAATGTTTGAAAAGGGAATGTTAAAAAAAAAAAAGTGAAGGGATATATATATATATATATATATATATATATATATATATATATATATATATATACACACACACAAACCAGTTCGTTTGAGGCGACCATCATCATCAAACTTGGAAGATTCATCTATTCCTCCATCCATAGAAACATTAAAACTCCTCTCCATTTCTACTCTCTTCACTCTCTTTCTCTTTCTTTGAATGCTATAAAAACTGGTGACATAAAGAGAACTAGACAAGCCAAGGGATATGTATTTTATAAGGAGTATTGGACAGACAACTCACACACTTAAAGATTCTAATAGGGGCTTGGATTTTTTAGTGATGCAATATATTGGAATTGTGACGTGAGGCTTCTTTTATTCTTTTTTAAGTTGTAAATGTGACAACTAACTCCGGTTGTATACAATACACCTTTTACTAGTTTTTGACTTTGCGTAGAATTCACAATCTATTAAGTAGTAACTACTATAATTTCAGTAATATTTTTCTTTTTTCTTCCTTTCATATGTCAAACAATCTAATGATTATTAGGGGCTGAGTTACGCAAATATTCCATTTTTATGTCATCATTTGAATTTTGTCTTTATTCTTAAAAGTTGTGTAAATATAATTTTTGAAAAATTAACTAGTAAATTATCCTTCCGAATAATGTTAAGACTCAGGTCTAAATCTAATGCTTGCTCATACATTAATTACTCAACTTTTACAAGCAAACTTATAATACTATGCTTTAATTTGTTTACATTAAATTATAGGTTTTAAACTACGATATAAGATTTTTCTCATAAAAATTTCAGTTTGTTCAAACAAATTTTTAGACCATCTGTTCTAAAAAAAAGGTCCACCGGCAAAAATCCCACGATGATTAAGAGCCATCCAAAATGCGGGTTAAGCAATAGTCAAAGTTCTTTGTCTAAATAAAGATGCTTTGCCAATGTTTTAAGTAATAAATCCAAGAATAGATCATTTAGTGATAGATCCTTGTAACTTATTAAGACTTAGAATCTACATTTTCTTTTGGGATTATCTCACTAGGATTGTGCTAATTTATATAAAGTAACTAGTAAAGTTGCTCGCGCTTTGCGCGATCGTAAAAAACATGGCAAATGCATCGAGAGAATTAACAAATCGATACCGAATTTAGATTCAATTCAACCTTTTTATTAGAGAAACATAATAATGCTTTTAAACGATACACATTTGGGTTAATCATCTGTTAGTTTACAAATTATAATTTATTTGGAGCATGTACTTCTACGTAATATTAATTACTTACTTGTATGCTTTTTTTCTCTTTATTTGCATAAGTTACATTCCGATTCTTTTTTCCAATCGCCATTATATTTTAGCCGATTTAATTGCTCGAGAAAAGAACAAGTAGGGTCGTCGGATCCGCTAATTTTCTTTCGCTCTAAATGGAATGACTGTTTTAATTGTGACCAGTAACATGTTTTTTATCTAAAGAAAATAATTATTGAGACATAATTAAGTAAATAAAAGTATCTCCCTTCCAATTGTTTAAGTTTCTAAACACATAATGTCCATGCGATTTGACATGGTATCAAAGGACAAGAGGTCATAAGTTATCTACCTACGTTTAAATTTGCAGCAACGGTCCCTTTACCAAAAGTCGCAAGAATGTAACATTCACATTTGGGAATTTATGTGAACTGGTCACTGTACCAAAAGAAATTACAGCAACTCACTTGTGAGTTATTTTTTTCTCAAAATACAGTTTATACCCAGGTTATCAAATTCTTCTATTGTTTCAAATAAGTAACGTTAAACTTAGTAATTCGTTGAGATGCTTCTTTCCGGTGTTGCATACAATCAGATTTGTAATTCATAGTCAAATTTAAAAATTAAAAATTTGACTTCTAATGTATTTGACTCAAATTTGAACCAATCACCTCCCTATAACTAATTTCAAAAATCATATTCCAATCTATTACTTGTCAGAGAAATATATTTGTCCCTCATCAATTGTGTAAAGCTTTTCAAAAAGTTTATAACACCCCAGATCATTCCGCTTATATTGCCTAAAATTTTAAGTTGGATGCTCAGATTTGTTTTCACATTATTTTCAATGTTCCAATTTAGTGAATAGTGATGATAAACCCGAGTTTGGTTATTACCAAGGTCACCTTCTTGCTAAAAGCTAAGAATAACTATTACTCACTACTAAACTTATTTTTGTAAAGGGTAAAGTGATTCTTGTTCAAAATTCATGTAAAACTCAAATGCTATTATATCAAATCAATTGACGAATACTTGAATTTTTTTAACATTCTATATAACATCAAATGTACCTCCATTGTCGTAGCTAGCTAGTCGACTTTTTCCTTTTTTCCATTTCTCACAAGATAATTTTATGTTTGAAGCATTGGATGTTTCATGTTTGTTCTTGAAAAAAGTAGTCGTGCCCGCTGCATTGGACGTTTAACAGGTAATCTCATGATCAAACACCCATATTGACATTGTCATATATTCCCGCAGGTAATTAGAAGCAGGGGCGGAGATAGGTAACCTTTAGGGGGTTCAGATGAACCCCTCGGCGAAATATTATATTGTATATATAAGATTAAAATTATTTTTTATGCTGAACCTCCTTGGTATTTAAATTTTCATTTATTTGAACCCTCTAGGTGAAATTCCTGGCTCCGCCACTGGTCAGAAGGTGCAGAAAGAGGGACATTTGTGAGATCTTAACAAGAAGAGTTAGAACGAAAGACTCCCCTAATGAAAATTTTCATTGAACTCAGGGAGTAAAAAACTGCGAATTTGAATTGTCGACACGTACGTACGTAAAACCTATCTGACTAATACATAAAATGACAAGATTGGCCTCAATCTGAATTTTAATGTGGAAAACTTTGTTGTAAACTGTCATTTCATCTCCTCGATCTCAGGGCTGTCTCCTTAAATGGTGCAAAGGAGTGAAGTCAATGTATATACCTTAAAACACAAGCAATGCCTTAATGGGAATCATATCCACCGACAAGTGTGCATTTCCAAATGAAGCTTTATTTCACAAATTCAGGTATAAGAGCAGTGGTAAGAACCAAGAAGCTCGCTTTTTTCTTATCTTTTATCTTTGATTTTTCTTTATGTTCTTATTATAAGTGCGTGATATGCGCATGGAGTATAACTTAGCATATTTCCATCAGAAAAGAGCTAATTCCTAATGACACTGTTGTTAGGATAAAATCTCTAAAACTTAAAAGTACTTTTTAACATTATGAAACAATTAAAATAAGCAACTGTTTATGCCGAAATCACTTATACATATTTAATACACAGCGATATCTAGGGGACTTGTCCTTGATCAACTCAAAGTTTTACTGTTCATTCTCATAAAGGAAAAGAGATGGAAACAAGAGAAGCAGGTTCCACTAAACACTTCTAAGCAAATTATTTTCCAACATTAAACTATTACAAACCGTCGAGAAAAATATTACTACTAACTGACAAAAAGTTCATATAAGCATTGACGGATTCAAAGTTTGAAGTTTATTAATTAACCTCAATTAATATACGATAATCACTTAGTTCATAATCAAATAATTATAGAAAATTAATAAGTTTCTTAAATTATAGTGTATATATATAGAGAGAGAGAGTCTGGAAACATATTATGTATTGATTCAATAAAGATTGTAAGTATGTTGAGATTCCTAGTAAGTCAGAAAAAAGAAAGGGAGAAAGAGAAACACAATCTTTAAAGTACATGCCATGATTTTGTGCTTCTTTCCCCTTTTCTTTTTACATCAGATCACCTTTAAATGAATTCGTAAATTGTAACTACATAAGAAATAGTCTAATGAAGCTAAATGTTGAGTATTGGAAATGGAAGCTGCTACTGGTTTTAAAACTTCAACCTCATTATGGAAAACAATTTGCTTATTATGAAATTTAATTAAAAAAAATTGTTATGCTAAATGTGTGTAATTGATTTTCCAAAAAAATTAAGAGAAATATTTTATACATAATTTCTATTAAAGAATATATTTTTCTCGATACCATATTCTGCTCGTCCACTGCACACCCAAACGAACCTAAAATGTTTTTATTAACTTTTTTTTTTGTTGTGTGTGTGGTTGTTTTAATCTTAATTATTATTGTTACTATTAGTATTATTTTGTTTTTATTTAACAATCTTTCTTTTTTGGATTTAACAGGCTCATTCTCTTTTGGTCCTATCACTCCTATTTATAAGCCCAGTGGCCCAGCAAAAAGGACGCATCGAGAGTTCGGCCATTTTTTTGTGCGGATTGTCCTTCAAAGGCACTGGTCTTCAATTTTTGTCCCTCAAATCAGTGGTCTTTAATTTTTGCTCTTCACCTAATACCCCGAGATTCTGAGTTCGAATCTCAGCTCAGTTAAAAAAAAAAAAAAGGAATTTCGCAAGACAGAAGTTTGGATTTGCAAGGCAGGTAGAGTCTGCCTGAGGCCTAACTTTGCAACGAAACTCTGTCTGTGATTTTTTTTTTTTTTGACTAAGCCGGGGTTCGAACCCCAAATCTCATAATATTAGGCAGAGGACAAAATTAAAGACCACCAATTAAGGGACAAAAATTAAAGACCAGTTGCTTTGAACGGTAATTGTGCAAATGACCCGAGTTCAGCCTGGTCTAAGTGGGATGTGGGCGTTGACCCAATATGGATCCAATTTACAATTGCATCCAATCCATTCCCCCAACCCAAAACCGAGAGAGAGAGAGAGAATATCAAAGACAAAAAATATATTAGTAATTATTTTTAAGGGAATTTTACATAAATGACTAACATTTAGGGGTTTTAAATTGAGCATAGCTATATTTTAGCTAATTACATTTCGTAGCTACACTAGTAGCTACAGTTGATTGTATTTGCGCGCTACAATAGACTGTATTCAAAAATCGAATTGTATTCAAAATTCGGTTGAGTCAGATTTTGTTGTATTCAAGTTAGATGTACTCAACTAAGTTGTATTCAAGTCAAATGTATCCAACTCAACTGTATTCATTTGTAGCTACTTTTACGTTGTATTCACTTTATTATACTTAAAATCGGTCGTATACAAAAAAAATATCCTTCAAAACATACCCCCAAACACTGAATTTTGCACAAAAAAATTAACAAATATACTCAAATACTGAATACAAGAAATAAAATTCACTGTATTCATTCGTATACACTTCAAATTTACTATATTCATTTTGTATACAAAAAGATCTCCTTCGAAATACATGCGATAAACACCGTATACACTATATGTATACACTTTGATTTGAAATACAAAAAAATAAAAAGCTCAGATCTGAGCCGCCACCAGAAAACGACCGGAGGCAGCGACGACGTAGATACAAAAAAAACTTTCTCTCTCTAGAAAAACAATAAAGCTCAGATCTGTTGTTGATGAGGAGGAGGTGGTGACGGCGGCAGCAGCGGTGAACGATGCCAGATCTGAGCACAGCTCCGGCGGGCTTTGAAGCCATTAATGTAATTTTGGAGCTTTCTTTCTCTAGAAAAACAAAGAGATTTAAAGATAGAGAAAGAAACAAGAGGACTTCTACTGCACTAGGGTTAGATTTGACAGCGACGGCCGGGGAACTTGCCGGAGATCTCCATGGTGGCAGGCGGCGGCGGCAGAGAGAGAAGAAGCGGCGGTGGATCGGAGGAGGCAGTGTGGTGAGAGAGTTAAGGGAGAAGAGAGAGGGTGTTGAGAGAAAATACTGATACAATGAAA
The DNA here is from genome assembly GCF_019175385.1 of Lycium barbarum. Classification (NCBI taxonomy): domain Eukaryota; kingdom Viridiplantae; phylum Streptophyta; class Magnoliopsida; order Solanales; family Solanaceae; genus Lycium; species Lycium barbarum. The sequence continues at coordinate 129,658,240 of NC_083342.1, forward strand.
TAATAGAAGATAGATTTGAATTAGTTACCTTGTGTAATTAACATACAAAATTTAGCTATGAGATGTAATTTGGGCAAAGTATAGCTACTAAATATAAATAAGCCCTAATGTTCTCTATACCATGTAGATTTTCCTATTTTTAATTGAGGTGTTTGAAAAGAAAGTAGGGTCATATCATTGAAATTTTATAGCCTGTATGGCCAAGCTCATTTTTATCCAAAAATGTTTTTTTTTTTTTTTTCAATAAGTCTTATTTTAAAAAAGTGAGTTGTTTGGTTAAGCTTTTGGGAGAAAATAAGTGCTTCTGAAGAGTAGGAGAAACTGTTTTTCAGAAGCTAAAAAAATAGTTTTTTCCCAAAATCACTTTTTTGAAAAGTACTTTTGAGAAAAATACACGTAGAAGCACTTTTAAAAAAGATCGGTCAAACACTAATTGCTGCTCAAAAGTGCTTTTTAGATTAATTAGCCAAACACAAACTGCTTTTCACCAAAAGTACTTTTTTGAAATGCATATTTTTTAAAAACGCTTTTCAAATAAGCTGATTTTAGAAACTTGGCCAAACAGGCTAAGTCTCACCCTATTATCCAAACAGTTGTATCTTTTCTATTTCTTTTTTTGGTTAAAAATAGTTGTTTATATTTTAACCCCATCTTTAACATCTCTCATAAAAAATAGTTATTGGTAAAAAATCTACCCGCACCCTATGTTTATACCAATCCAATAGATGCATGACATATGTTAGCACATTGACTTCTATCAATTAACTATAGTTCAATATATGTATTCTTTTCTCATTAAGTTACTTAATCATAATAATTTTTTGGTATAAATATCAAGGGCGAAAAATAGTTATCATTAGTCATTTGCATATCTAGTAAGGAACAGGAAATGGCAAATGGGAACACAACATTATCATAGAGCACTAAAAATGAAAAAAAAAATAGTCTATCCGTCTCAATTTACGTGACACCATTTGACTTGGCACGGAGTTTAAGAAAGAAATGAAACTTTTGAAATGTGTGATCCAAAACAAGCTTTATATAAATGTATGGTTGTAAATCATCTTATAAAGTTAAATTATTTTTAAATGTAGAAAGGTGACATTCTTTTTGGGACAGACCAAAAAGAAAATGATGTAACATAAATTGGGACAGAGGGAGTAGTAATTAGTAGCGGTAGCTTATATATTATTTAGTTACTTGTATATAACATATATAGAGTGTTGTATAAATTAATATGCGGGTGAAGAGTTTGAATAAAATGATAGATTGTTTTTTAATAAAATGATAAATTGTGACAGTTTCTTACTCTAATTTTGATAGAATTCAAGGTGAGCACAAAAAAGTCAATTATTGTTATAAAATAATAAAGTAAGCAAGAACAATATTGTAGACAAAGAGAAAAGATAAGAATTCTTTTATTTCTCTTGTTAGGGATTCTATACAATGAAGAGAACATCTCTATTTATAGGAGAAAGTTAACTTGGTGCCAAAGTCACAAACCCTAAAGTTTCTCCTAAAGATAGACATCCATAATTAAATAATATTTATAACACTCCCCCTTGGATGTCTATTTGGTAGATAATGTGCCTCGTTAAAACCTTACTAAAAAAACCCAATGGAAAAAAATCTAGTGAAGGAAAAAGAGTACACATTTCTAGTAATACGCTATTTGGTTGCCTCATTAAAAACCTCACAAGGAAAAACCCAGTGGGACAAAAACCTTGAAAGGAAAAAAGAGTACAACGCGTATTAACTCCCCCTGATGAGAACTTTAATCCAAAAACTTGAATCTTCACATCTTCACTCGAGAGTTGCAGTTGGTATAGACTTGGTGAATAAATCAGTCATATTAACGCTTGAACAAATCTCTTGCACGTTGATATCACCATTCTTTTGGAGCTCGTGTGTGAAGAACACTTTGATGAAGCATGACTTGTGCTTTTATGAATCCTCTCTTTAGTTGGGTTATGTATACTGCTGCTTCTTTAGTCTTTGAATAGAGTTGTATTGTTGAAATCACTCTAAGTGCATTCCTGACTTGCTTTATAAACATATGTTATCTTTATATGACTTGACCGTCACGTAGAACAACATCGTATGACTATAATCCCCCATAGTCATAGAAAAATATATAAATGCATTAATTGCATAAAGATATGGCACTTCAGGAACAAAAAATTCTGCAAGTTTCTCATTTCAACTTCTTTCAGCAGATAATCTATTTCTTTTGAAAACTCTTCAAGAGTTTCAATAATTCTCAAGTCATCAACTTGCACTAACCAATATGACAGATTTTGATTTTCACAAAGACGTAAGGATAAATAGAGTCATTTGTGCCCTTAGTCAGTAAATATTCATTAAGGTGATAAAATCACGTTCACCTTGCTTAATTCATATAAGAATTATGAACAAATTTCTACAACTTGTATATGCTTCAGGCATTTAAAATTCTTCAGGAATTTTCATATAATTTTGTCAAGTAATTCATATAGGTTGTGACAACATCTATTTCTATCTAAATATGTGACATCTTCTGGTGTCCGGACAGCAGGTCCAATAAGCTTTACGCTTACCAAGATGCGTCATTTCACTTGATAATAATTTCTACATTAGCATGCTTTAATAGACGTGAAATTTAGATCCTCGCAATATTTTACAATATTGCGCTATATTGTAACAAAAATATCGTCGACGGTATATCATTTATATCGGTTCGCAATGTGACATAACTTACTGAGATCTCATCACTTCCATTATTTTTAGGTACCTAAACCTCTCATGAGGTTTCATGAAGTATTATGTCATGGGCTCTTCAAGAGCACATTGCCTCTTTATAGTGATCATTGACCATTTGCTCCTCTTTCTTTTCAATGATTATTGCGTTTGGAACCGATTAGTCTACCACGCTTCATGCATGCTGTAGACTATGTCCTTCAAGGACATGAATTTAATAGGAGCATTTTGCAGCTGAAATTAGAAATTAATTTTGGGTCGGCAAATGCTTCAAGCATTTGAGTTGAATTATCCTTTTAATGAGGATCACACTAATGATAATTCATAACATATTCCTCAGCTGCTTATTCTCTCCTCCCTTATGTTAGAAAAACTAACATATATCCCATATTCTTTGAGGGAATCCATTTTCACACATCATGGTAGATTAATTAATCATATACCATACATAAAAACTGTTAGATGGTAATATCTGGTTCCTAATCCTGACCCAATTGTGAGGGGAGAATTTAATATAATTTATTGGTCTGAAGCATACAAGTAGTGTTGTATACCATATATCATATCTCAGACCAGCACATAAAGCTTTGTTCTCATAAACAATGGTTTAGCTATTTATCGGAGGCATTCAACGCCAAACCAGCTTGAATATAAACCAACATTAACAAGATGAATTATCTTGATTACATACTCTGAAAATTGTGCTCTCAACTCAATTATTTTGAGCAAGTAACTTTGCATATGTCAAACTGCAGGTTGACAATAAACACACATGTGACTGTGTTATCGATGCATCTATTTGAGACATCACATAATAGGTGAACGGGCCCATATTCACCTTTTATTTTTTTTCAGAGTTAGGAAATTCAATCCCAACATTAGCCAGTATAATCCACTTATCATGAGAACAAGCAACAAAAATAAATTCTTGAAGAATCTTCCGGTTTTTCAATATATGTCAAATGCTCAAGCTGCACATTATATTTGAATCGGGATGGCCAAACCGCTCATGCCGACTAATAAAATTTATTTATACTAGTAAACTTCAAGTTTACCATGCCATTTGCTATTTGTTTTAGTAAACTTTTGGTTTACTATGACATGATTTTTTTTTTGTACCAGTAAACTTCTGGTTTACCGTAACATGTGATTTCATCATGGTCATACTATAGTATATGTTGGAAAGTAAGGCGTGTAACCTTTCACATAGATATTTATTACCCACCATGATTTTGTACATATTTGATCATCCCATCATTAATAGCTACAATATGATAGTCATTTACTTTAGTAAACTTCGGGTTTACTACTTGTATTTCGATCATAACAACTTTGGAGATAGGATGAATGCCATAATAATAAATAAACTCTTCAGGAGCTTTCAATTTATTTTTCATAATCAGATATTTTGGACACTACTGGTGTCATGATTCTTGTATATAAACAATTAGGTTCTTATGGACCTTGATTATTACTTTTGTACAATCAAATATTGCTTAGACACTGCAGGTGTCTAGAAAAAATATTTTATTAGATATTTCTGATGTCATGAAAGAAAACGGTAAGCGAGTGGACATTTAGAAATAATAAATTCATAATTGAATTTTAATCTGAACTTGCTTTGAGAGTTATCCATATCTTCAAATGAAATGACGTATGCAAAGTAAAATAAATACACATTAAATATTAGTACTATTAGAAAGTACAAAGTAAAAACTAAGTAATATAACAAACCAATGGTTATATTCTGATGAGAACCAATAGAGACGTGTGATATCAAATGGACTAATGAATATAGTACAGTTTACACGCACACATGCAAAACATTCTTTGGCTGTGGATATACACCGTAAACACATAGTGATAGCCATAAAATAAAAATGCACAGAGACTATAAAACTTATAAAGAAATGGTTTAAGATATATTTCTCACCTTTCCTTCTATAATTTCGTAATGGTCTAATTAACAAAGTGATGGACACTTCCACGTCATATACTTAAAGTTTCAAGTCCTTGTTTTCATGAAATAGAATTACATCCATCTTGATAAATTTTCATCAATATGCTAAAAAAAAATGACTAATTAATAAATCCTACTAGGATACAATAACTCACTTTTCTAACTTTAAAAGGTTTGCATACACATAGTACTTTTTAAAGAGAGTCCTTGTATGATGTATCGAAGACTTAATATAAATATATTAATTTAATGAAATTGGGTAGTGACTCATATCTCCATATACCAGAACAAAGGATGCAAACACAGAAATTATTATGGTTCTTATTAATGTATCTAGTGCCTATGTGGTTTAGGCTCAATCCAAAACAACAGTACGTACTACTCGTGGTTTTACACGTACCTTAATATTCGACAAACAAATAATAGTTGTGCACTTGGTTTTGACATATTATTAAGAATATGCACTACATGACATATTGGTGTACTTCATCGAGGGAAAAATATATAAATTGTTATTTCTTTCGGGAAAATTAAAAACATACAGTAGAAAACATTCAACAAGATCTGCAATCTTTTGCCTTAAAATAAAATTGACCAAGATGTTTCTACGTACGACAAATACGTGTAACAATGACTTTATACCACAAAATAACATTTATATTCTTCGTTATTTTATCTCTTCAGGAGGTGTTGTGGTATTTCTTCATTCACTTCGGGGAATGAACCTGATCACTTAGATGCGCTTTCTACAGGATTTTCAATAGCTCCTTTTTTTTTTCAACTACAAGAAGATATTGCTTCAAATTATTTCTCGTATATCTTACAACTTCTTTCTGCTTCAGGAGAAAATTTCAAAGTTTTACCTCTTAAGGAGTAATTCAAAGTTTATCCACTCGAGTGTAAAGTTAGAAGTTCCACCAACTTCGGGGGTAAATTTAAGAGTTCACTACTTCAGGAGCAAAGTTCAAAGTCTTACTACTTCGGGAGTAAACTTCAGATTTACTACTCCAGGTGTAAATTTTAGAGTCTTACTACTTCAGGAGTAAACTTCAGATTTACTACTCCGGGTGTAAATTTTAGAGTCTTACTACTTCAGGAGTAAACTTCAGATTTACTATGAGTAAGGAAATTCAGAATATTTCTTCTCGATTATTCTACCTCTTCTGGAGGTGAGTCGTGATATCTTCACAACCAAGTACATGTTCGTATTTATAGGCTTTACAATATTGTCACATTCACTTCTAGGAATGGATCTCTATTTGCGAACCTTTTTAGATATTACTTCTTCAGAAGCAAATCAAGGCAACAAACTTTTCTCTAACACATCTCAATTATAATGACAACAAACTGATCAAAATATCACCACTTCCGGTGGCTAATTTTCTTTGTTCAATCTCTTCCGGAGTATTGTAAGATGTGCCTGCTCATATTTATAATCAAGTTATAAATCCACAAAAAGATAAAAAGGTAAAAACGTTACTGATTGATATTTGGCACAAATATCATGTTTTGTGTCGTATTACAACTTCTTCTTATGACTTTTATCGCTTAATTCATGACGTAGCCGTCGTATTTGAACTTATGTTGTTATATTTTATGTGTATAGGTACGATGACGACAAACGATGGAAAATGTGCTTGAAATGATTGGAAGTCGTAGCAGATGTCGATTGGCTGAGGTGACGAGTCGATGACCGCGAAGGGCGAACTAAAAGGAGAGTAATCGACTGCAGATCCTCGCTTTCCTTCCGCATCGCGGAAGGATCGCGAGAAGCTCCAGAAATTCAGGCCATCGACCCGCATCGCGTGAAGAAAGCGGAACAACTAAACTCAGTCATCAGGGTGCGCGATCGACCCGCATCGCGTGAAGAAGGCGAGAAGCTGCAGATCATTGCGCGATCCTTCCGCGATGTGGAAGGAAAGCGGGACTCTGCGGATGTTTTCCCGATTAGACTAGGATTTGGATTCCTTATTTATTATTTTTACCCTAGCCTATATATAGACGTTTTTATAGCTGAGAACGGTATTCTGGGATTATTCAAGGATTTGTAAGCCACCGTTCTCCTTTTTTCTCTCTCTAGGTTATTTTATTTTTCATTTTTTTCAACCCTAGTTTATTCATGGCTTGTTTTGTCTATGATCGAATCATGAGTAGCTAAATCTTCTAGTTCTAGGGGTGTGGCGAAAGACTTGAAAGTTGATTGGATGGCGATTATTATCTATTGATTTTCCATATTGTGGGTTGCTTATTTATTCTTGGTTTTAATTGTTTGATTATCTGGCCAATAGGTAGACACTATCTGTGGTGCGTGGATTAAACTTGAGAAAGGGGATTCACGTACGTAATAAGAATAAATAGAGTTTGTTCGATTTAATCGTTTCGCTACTGAGGATAGAGATATACCCTTTAGCCCTACTTAGTTGAAAACGGAGAAATAAACGTTTCTTGTTACCTCTGATGACCATAGAGATATAGGCGTTATGGTAACATCTACAAGCTTGTGAGTAGTTCGAGAGAATATCATAAAGCATAATTAACCCGTTAACTAGTAACCCAGGAAATAAAATAGGTGGAATTGTCTGAAGATCATCTGGATTGTCGAAAGCCATAACCCTAGATCTTTCTCTCATCTAATAATTCTTACAGTCCTTGTCAACATAGTCCCAGTCATAAAAACACCCATCATAAATTGCTTACTTTTCTTGTTTTAGTTTAGTACAACAAACAATCTTGATTTTCACTTTCTTGAATAGTTTCATTCGAATTTGAATTAGTTTGACAGTAGAATCTAAGTCTCTGTGGGATCGATATCTGGACTTAACAGTCTATATTACTTGTACGACCACGTATACTTGCGTGTGCGTTTGGGAGCAACAAGTTTTTGGCGCCGCTGCCGGGGACTTAGCAATATTACTGTTTTTCTAATTTGGATTTTATAATTTCTATTCAAGTTTTTATTTATTTATTATTATTTTATTTTATTTTTAATTTAATATTTTGGTTAGTTTGCTTGATATGGCATCTTGGAGTAAAAATTGGTCGAATATTGGTTGTTCCTATTTTGGTGATCCTTGTTTGATTTGTGGGGGACCCCACCTGTGGCAACACTGTCAAAATATTTCCGGGAATGGGTTGTGTGCACCTTCCCAATCTTTTGAGTGGAATATTTGTAATATATGTGGTGGTCAAGACGGTCATTGGAATGGTTGTCCTAACTCTCACTCCCCATCCCCGAGCCCATATTATGATTCTCCTGTTATTTGTGATGTTGACAGTAGTAACGAAGTGGAGGATGCGGAAAGTCTTGCTCGGGTTAGCGATATGATGAAGCAAATAGGGGAGCAAATGATGGAGCATGATGCATTAATGAGAGAGCAAAACGCAGAAATGTGGAAAGCCATAGAGAGGATTCGTGCCAACCTCACAGAGATGCAGGCCGAGGCCGAAACTTGTAATGATCTACAAGTTATAGGCTTAGTCAATACTCAAGACGAACCTCAAACAGAAGAAGAGAGCGAGTTCCCACAAGTAGATAGCTTTGAAGAAGCAGAGATAGTGAGCCAATCTTGGCTAAAAGAACAAGATCAACAAATGAAATTTCATGGGTTTCTCCGTGATGGTCTTACAAACATGGCTACACAACTGATAGAAGGTAGAACTGAGCTCGGACAAGAGATAGACCAATTTGGCTCAGATATCCATGGCTTGCAGGCACAAATGAATAAAAAGGTTGAGGTGTTTGATGCCCAACTACATATTACCTTGGATAGTGGCCTGCATGTGGAGCAGATAGAGGAACTCCAACCATTCGATCGGATCTTTGTTGATGATGTCATTGTTGAGGAAGTGTACAAAAGTGAGGATGTAAAAAATAATTCAGTTTTAGATTTGGGGCGTGTTGGTCCTCATTCTAAACACTTTTCTACATTATGTTTGGTTGGCGACATGGAAAGCGAGCCCTCCACGCCGATGAAGAATTGTAGAGATGAGAAACAAGAGCCTTACATCCTGAAATTTGCCACACTGAAAAGACAAAGCGACATTCCTCACTTAAGGGCCAAGAAGTTCAAGAAATGATATCTATTGATTGGTTCTTTTATTTTCACACCACCGCCCCAGAAGCGTGATAGAAAATTGGATGCAAAATTAGGGGTGAAATTCATAAGTTCGAGGTGGAGGAAAAAGTTGATTCATGTCATGCCATGACGATTAGGGGAAGTCTGAGTACCCAAAGTTGAAAGCTGAGGAGCATGCCAGAGTTTTAAGTGTGGGGTCATTCGCCCCTTGATGATGAGAGCATGTTGCTAGCTAGGCCCTAGTGGGCCCCAGGGAGTATTTCTTACCTTACTGGAGCTTTATTTGATTTCAAATATACATGCATTGAGGGCATTGCATAGTTTTAAGTGTGGGGTGGGAAAATACGTCCCTGGTTTGTAACAACATGTTTTGAGGTTGCGGATGGTGATTAGTATGCCTTGGGTTTTTTTTTCGTTTTGCATCTTAGTGTCAAAAAAAAAAAAAATAGAAAAAGTTGGAAAAATTTCAAAAAAAAAAAAGATTTTATTTTCTTTATTTTTCTTTGATAACTTCTTAAGCCCCTCATTAGTAGGCATTCATCATCCACCCCCTTTGGTTTTCTTATGGCCTCGGTTCTTTCCCGAGGGGGGGCCTTTGAACCGGGTGTAGGTAGATTTTTTTTTTAGTCATAGGGAGGGCTGTTCCTGATGACGGATGGATGACAACCTACTTGAGGGAAAATCAGTCCGTATGCTAGGTGCATTCAAATGCTAGGTGCACGGGATAGGTGAAGTCTTGGCATATGAGCGATCTTGAAATGTTTTATGAAAGCATGCCGTGAAACTTGTATTACTTTTCTTGGAAACACTTGAAAATGGTTTTTGTGTTGACTCGTATGACCCACTTGGCATTGTTTATTTCCATTGTGTTTGATTGTTTCGAGGGACAACCGGATCCCTCTTGCGTTGATTATGTGCCATGTGTAAGTAAGGTTTCGTTTTTGAATCCATATTTGGTATTGACATCTAGAACTTGCCCTGTGTGTTCACAAAGCGAAATGAAGTTTGGTTGAGTCTAGAAAGTGATAGAGGTGTTTCTTTGATTAGTCACTAAAAAGCCTAAAAAGTTATCCCACCAACTTGCAAATAGCACCCTAGTTAACCTTTTTGAGCCTTTAGCCTTTTCTTTGATAGCAGTTAATTAGCCTTTACCCCTTCGTTCTATAAAACTTGATTTTTGATCCAAATACTCTATGAGCACTTTAATCATTTACATGTATAATGGGAGTTGGGAGGTGAAATAAAAAGGGGAAATGGTTGTTAATTGTAATCTAGGAAGACAATGGGAGCACCGAATGAAAAGAACTAATTCACTTGTTAGCTGGGAATTGAAAGAAAAAAAAAATCTGAAAAAAATATATATATATATATGTGTAGCGGAAAAAAAAAAGTTTTCCTTCTAACTTGTGTGACTTTTAAAGAGTGGTGCTAGAACAAATAAAATGGGTGAATTAGGAGAAATTCAAAGGTTGGTTGGTATTGAGTAAGGGCTAATAAAGAAAACGTGCAAGAATGACGAATGTATAAGTATTAAAGTGCTTAGGGAGGTTAGTCACTATTATCCAAATAATTCCTACCTGTCCCTTAGCCTACATTACAACCCTTGAAGTCCTACTTGATTCTAGGCTCGTCTGACTTGTATTAGTAGAGTGGTTACACTACGGGCAAGCATATGGTATGTCGTACATCACATGTGATGTTCTTTGCGAGAGTGAGTGCATTTATTGATTTCAGGTCCATTGATTTAAACATGTATTTCTTGATGAGATATCGACTACTTTGTTGAGGTGAGGGCACATAATTAGCAATAGAATGGTGAAGTGTTGATTTCTCGATCATAAGGTTACCTATATGCGTTAAAGTGGTGTTGTTGAGTCAAACTGTTTTGAAATTCGAAATGTTTTCGTTGAGAAGAAGTACTTGGTGCTGAAAATGAGTTTTGTTTTTAAACCTTTGGCATGGCTTTCACAATCTGGGTCGCTGGTTTGTTTTGAAAATCTCGCTTCAAGAGTTAGTCATACTAGCCGAATCCCGTTGCAGACCTGTTTGAATGAGTGAGCTAGAAGTGTAGTCTGATGTTGGTTTGTGTCTCCTCGAGGGCGAGCAGAGTCTAAGTGGGGGGTGGTGATATTTGACACAAATATCATGTTTTGTGTCGTATTACAACTTCTTCTTATGACTTTTATCGCTTAATTCATGACGTAACCGTCGTATTTGAACTTATGTCGTTATATTTTATGTGTATAGGTACGATGACGACAAACGATGGAAAATGTGCTTGAAATGATTGGAAGTCGTAGCAGATGTCGATTGGCTGAGGTGACGAGTCGATGACCGCGAAGGGCGAACTAAAAGGAGAGTAATCGACTGCAGATCCTCGCTTTCCTTCCGCATCGCGGAAGGATCGCGAGAAGCTCCAGAAATTCAGGCCATCGACCCGCATCGCGTGAAGAAAGCGGAACAAGTAAACTCAGTCATCAGGGTGCGCGATCGACCCGCATCGCGTGAAGAAGGCGAGAAGCTGCAGATCATTGCGCGATCCTTCCGCGATGCGGAAGGAAAGCGGGACTCTGCGGATGTTTTCCCGATTAGACTAGGATTTGGATTCCTTATTTATTATTTTTACCCTAGCCTATATATAGACGTTTTTATAGCTGAGAACGGTATTCTGGGATTATTCAAGGATTTGTAAGCCACCGTTCTCCTTTTTTCTCTCTCTAGGTTATTTTATTTTTCATTTTTTTCAACCCTAGTTTATTCATGGCTTGTTTTGTCTATGATCGAATCATGAGTAGCTAAATCTTCTAGTTCTAGGGGTGTGGCGAAAGACTTGAAAGTTGATTGGATGGCGATTATTATCTATTGATTTTCCATATTGTGGGTTGCTTATTTATTCTTGGTTTTAATTGTTTGATTATCTGGCCAATAGTTAGACACTATCTGTGGTGCGTGGATTGAACTTGAGAAAGGGGATTCACGTACGTAATAAGAATAAATAGAGTTTGTTCGATTTAATCGTTTCGCTACTGAGGATAGAGATATACCCTTTAGCCCTACTTAGTTGAAAACGGAGAAATAAGCGTTTCTTGTTACCTCTGATGACCATAGAGATATAGGCGTTATGGTAACATCTACAAGCTTGTGAGTAGTTCGAGAGAATATCATAAAGCATAATTAACCCGTTAACTAGTAACCCAGGAAATAAAATAGGTGGAATTGTCTGAAGATCAACTGGATTGTCGAAAGCCATAACCCTAGATCTTTCTCTCATCTAATAATTCTTACAGTCCTTGTCAACATAGTCCCAGTCATAAAAACACCCATCATAAATTGCTTACTTTTCTTGTTTTAGTTTAGTACAACAAACAATCTTGATTTTCACTTTCTTGAATAGTTTCATTCGAATTTGAATTAGTTTGACAGTAGAATCTAAGCCTCTATGGGATCGATATCTAGACTTAACAGTCTATATTACTTGTACGACCACGTATACTTGCGTGTGCGTTTGGGAGCAACACTGATGGATGTGGCCATATTTTAAAGGAATCTTTATATGACTGGTAGTAAAGTTTAAACAAAAAATAATGTTTAAGCCATGTGAAATTAAATATAACTAAAGCCACATAAAAAGAATCTTTACAGATTTATTTTCTGCCCCACAAGATTGACAAACACATACCATTGTTAAGGCTTTTAAGAAAACATACTTGGTAACGAAGTGGTATAGTAACGGGAGTCAAAGGATTTCTTATCAATTGTGATTAATACCCTAATAATTCACGCAGTGAAGCTTTGATGTGATCAATAATAATTCACGTTAGAGTTTCGTGCTGATAACGTGTTATAAAATAATAAAGTAAGCAAGAACAATATTGTAGACAAAGAGAGAAGATAAGAATTTTTTTATTTCTCTTGTTAGGGATTCTATACAATGAAGAGAACATCTCTATTTATAGGAGAAAGTTAACTTAGTGTCAAAGTCACAAACCCTAAAATTTCTCCTAAAGATAGACATCCATAATTAAATAATATTTATAACAATTATAACATAATTAAGAAACACATCACTGAATTATTTGGGCACTGAGATGGGAATAAACTAATCAAAATTTGCCAAAGAAGTGACTTTTTTCTAATAGCCGCCTCACAAGGTTAATTAAGAGCCGCCATACATATGAAATATATGATGTTATTGACTAATGAGCATCTCTACCTCTCGCAGACGAAGCTTTAACCAATGGTAGAAGTTCAAGATCCCCTATTATCTTTGTATTAGGTGAACTAAAACTTGGATAACATAGAATAATTGCCTGAAACATTTTAGCATTTTTATTAAAGGTAGCTTTGAGATCGAATTTTGATATATATATATATATATGCGCAAAAAATAAGGACAAAGTTAGAAATGTTCCAAGGAAGGAGAGAAAGGGAGCCAATGGGAACAAAAACAAATTGTTTTTTGTTATATCTGAACTTCTGAATTCTCTATTTAAGAAAAGATTTTAATGTAGTACTAAAGGGGATTCAAAACTTTAAGTAAAGATTTTAATGTAGTACTAAAGGGGATTCAAAACTTTGTCTTAGGCCACAGCCCACAAGTTTATAAGGAAATTCAAAAAACTTCCTTTAATTCTATCAGGCTACTTTTTTAATATTTGAATTTAAGTTCTACACACCACTATGTAATGATTGTTATGCCATTAGATACAATTGACCTATAATGATATATAACTTTTCATAGCAAATCTGATATGGTAATCTTAAAATAAGATAATAGTTGTATCATTGCATGCTAGTTAACTTGTACTCTCTCAATAGTTCTTTCTTTAAGTTATCAGTATACATAGCTTAAATTCTTAACATTGGCCTAGATATTTTATGTGTCAATATATTTTATACTATCCGTACTTAATACTTAGACCGTAAACCTAAATAAGGGGTTAGTAGAGCTCACGAGCCACAAGCATTATAAATAGCCCAACAATATCCCAAACGATATATCATCCTAAGTGACCTTCTTGAAACCAAAATCTTAGACAAAACCAAAAAATGAGGAAGTTGAGTCTTTGCTTATTAGTGCAACTAATTAGCATCTGGCTGACCACTGGAGCTTTTGCAGAGCTGTGTGGCAGTGAAGTTGAAGATGTTGGTGGTGCCAATGCCATGGTGGGACAATCAGCAAATAATGTGAGAGCAACATATCATTTGTATAATCCACAGAATATAGGGTGGGATTACCTAAGGGCGAGTGTTTACTGTGCTACTTGGGATGCTAATAAGCCATTGGCATGGCGAAGAAAGTATGGTTGGACTGCTTTCTGTGGTCCCTCTGGTCCTCAAGGCCGACCTTCCTGTGGCAGGTGCCTGCGGGTAATATATTAATTTGTCGCAGTAGATAACCTGTTTTATTTTTTAATAACGTAGCACATTTTATGGACCAATCTAATATAGTATATAGAAGTTAAACCTGTTTTAATTTTAAGCTAACTTCGCTATATGAGCTTGGAAAACGTAGCTAGTCCCAAGTTGGATAAAAGAAGGAAGCTTTTCAGAGGTGGATTTAGAAATTGAAATTTATGATTGCTCACAACGATCTCAATTGATACTATAATAATAATAATAATAATAATAATAATAATTGGGTTGATAGTAAATATTTATAAATATCAGTAAATTTTTTAATATACATACAGTTTCTAGGCAAAAACTACTTGATTCGTGTGAACTGGTAAACAACCCTCTAGATCCACCCCTAAACATTGTATTTGTAGCTTAACGTACAATATCTAATTTATGATTAATTAAAAATAATCTGACTATGATTGATCCTCTGAATAAACTATAATTATTTATAGCGCAACTCCAAATAGTTGGGACTTGGGATTGAATCATAACTGATAGATTGATTGATTAAATTTCAAGTTCAAGATATGAACACTAGAAAAGAAATTTGACTAACTTGTTTGACAATCCCAAGCTTAAATGAAATTTTGCCGACCATATTTTGGCCTTGCTATGAATTTGATATATAGTACCAAAATTATGCAGGTGACAAATACTAGGACTAGGGCACAGGTAACAGTGAGAATTGTGGACAGATGCAGTAATGGAGGGCTAGATTTGGATGTCAATGTTTTTCGTCAAATCGATACTGATGGAGTCGGAAACCAGCAAGGCCATCTCATTGTCAATTACCAGTTCGTGAATTGTGGTAATGGCCTCGATGTTCCTCTGCTTTCTGTAGTTGACAAAGAACGAATATAAAACAGAACATGGGAAGCAGTACTAGTGTTTCGTGAATGTAATTATAATGTATCAGCCTTGATAAAGTATGTAAGCTCTTTTGGCACTCCTCAGGTGCTTTTTGGGCATTATAAGCCAAATAAAGATGGGGCCTTTTCATGTAATACCAAGTAAATAAACACACACTGCTGCTTGTCTCTGGTGCTAGTAGCCTTGTGTACAAATATTCCTAACATATTAGTTGGATAAATTGGACGGCTTACATTTTGTGAAGTAAATTTGACATATTAGTTACAGCCACATAGACCTAAGACAAAGGACAAATGATCCAGCTTCGACCTTGTTGGATTTAATTCAGTAGATGGTAAAGGGCCTTAACCCAAGATTTGCGTTAGGAAATCTTCTGTACTATTTGTTTCCGAATAGCATCAGAGTAGCTCTAATTGGACATTGCAGTTCCTCAACTGGTCATCTCCATGAGCTATTTCCAGTCTAGCAGGAATAATACTATGGATGGGGTCTAAATTGAAGCCTATTGTCTGGCCAGCTAACTTGCAGGTTGCGCTCCACTCCATGCACGACGATCATCATCTTCATCTGTCCTAAGGTTGCGATTATTGTGTAAGTATGATACGCCTGTCCATACGCCTCAAATAAGTAAGATACTAGTAAAAACTACACAACCTGGTAAAAAACTGGTTGCGTAGTTTAACCCCATCTTTAACGTCTCTCATAAAAAAATAGTTATCGGTAAAACATCAACCCGCATCCTATGTTTATATCAATCCTATAGATGCATGACATATGTTAGCACATTGACTTCTATCAATTAACTATAGTTCAATATATGTATTCTTTTCTCATTATGTTACTTAATCATAATAATTTTTTGGTATAACTATCAAGCGCAAAAAAATATGTATTACTAGTCATTTGCATATCTAGTAAGGAACAGGAAATGACAAATGGGAACACAACATTATCATAGAGCACTAAAAATGAAAACATATATACTCCCTTAGTCCCAATTTATGTGGCACCATTTGACTTGACACAGAGTTTAAGAAAGAAAGGAAGACTTTTGAAATGTGTGGTCCAAAACAAGTCTTATATAAATGTATGACTGTAAATCTTCTTATAAAGTTAAATTGTTTCTAAATATAAGAAATGTGACATTCTTTTTAAGACAAACCAAAATGAAAATGGTGTCACATAAATTGGGACAGGGAAGTAGTAATTAGTAGGGGTGGCTTATATAATATTTAGTTACTTGTATATAACATATATAGAGTGTTGTATAAATTAATATGCGGGTTAAGAGTTTGAATAAAATGATAGATTGTGACAGTTTCTTACTCTAACTTTGATAGAATTCAAGGTGAGCATAAAAAAATTAATTATAACATAATTAAGAAAACACGTCACTGAATTTGCCAAAGAAGTTAAAGACTTTTTTCTAATAGCCGCCTCACAAGGTTAATTAAGAGCCGCCATACATATGAAATATATGATGTTATTGACTAATGAGCATCTCTACCTCTCGCAGACGAAGCTTTAACCAATGGTAGAAGTTCAAGATCCCCTATTATCTTTGTATTAGGTGAACTAAAACTTGGATAACATAGAATAATTGCCTGAAACATTTTAGCATTTTTATTAAAGGTAGCTTTGAGATCGAATTTTGATATATATATATATATATATATATATGTGCAAAAAATAAGGACAAAGTTAGAAATGTTCCAAGGAAGGAGAGAAAGGGAGCCAATGGGAACAAAAACAAATTGTTTTTTGTTAGTTCTTTAAATTATCAGTATACATAGCTTAAATTCTTAACATTGGCCTAGATATTTTATGTGTCAATATATTTTATGCTATCCGTACTTAATACTTAGACCGTTACCCTAAATAAGGGGTTAGTACTTAGTAGAACTCACGAGTCACGAGCGACAAGCATTATAAATAGTCCAACAATATCCCAAACGATATATCATTCTAAGTGACTTCCTTGAAACCAAAATCTTAGACAAAACCAAAAAATGAGGAAGTTGAGTCTTTGCTTATTAGTGCAACTAATTAGCATCTGGCTGACCACTGGAGCTTTTGCAGAGCAGTGTGGCAGCGAAGTCGAAGATGTTGGTGGTGCCAATGCCATGGTGGGACAATCAGCAAATAATGTGAGAGCAACATATCATTTGTATAATCCACAGAATATAGGGTGGGATTACATAAGGGCGAGTGTTTACTGTGCTACTTGGGATGCTAATAAGCCATTGGCATGGCGAAGAAAGTATGGTTGGACTGCTTTCTGTGGTCCCTCTGGTCCTCAAGGCCGACCTTCCTGCGGCAGGTGCTTGCGGGTAATATTTTAATATGTTGTAGCAGATAACACATTTTATAGGCCAATCTGATCGTATATAGAAGTTAAACTTGTTTAAGTTTAGATTATAGATTAACATGGCCAGTCTCAAGTTAGATAAAGAAGGAATATTGTGGATTTAGAATTGGAAATATTTTGGATTCCTACGACTTTTAACATTACAATAATAATTGAGTTCACAGTAAATATATATAAGTATTTTGTGTATTTTATATATATATGGTGTTGGCAAAAGCTATTGGGTTCATACAAACCCATAAACAACCATCCAAATCCACTCCCAAAAAATAGCTAAACGTAAAACATTAATCAAGAATAATATAACTATGATAAATCCTCTGAATAGACTAATTATTTGTAGCGAACCTCCTAATAGTTGGAATTCAACCATAAGTGATTGTTTGATTGATTAAAATTTCAAGTTCCAGATATAAAACTAGAAAAAGAAATTTGACTAACTTGTTTGACCATCTCAAGCTTAAATGAAATATTGCCCACCATATTTTGCTATGAATTTGATGCATAGTAGTACCAATATTGTGCAGGTGACAAATACTAGGACAAGGGCTCAGGTAACAGTAAGAATTGTGGATAGATGTAGCAACGGAGGGCTAGATTTGGATGTCAATGTTTTCCGTCGACTCGACACTGATGGAGTCGGATTCCAGCGAGGCCACCTTATAGTCAATTACCAGTTCGTGAATTGTGGTAATGGCCTCGATGTTCCTCTGCTTTCTGTAGTTGACAAAGAACAAATATAAAACAGAACATGGGAAGCAGTACTAGTGTTTCGTGAATGTAATTATAATGTATCAGCCTTGATTAAGTATGTAAGCTCTTTTGGCACTCCTCAGGGGCTTTTTGGGCCATTATAAGCCAAATAAAGATGGGGGCTTTTCATGTAATACCAAGTAAATAAACACACAATGGTACTTGTCTCTGATGCTAGTAGCCTTGTGTACAAATGTTCCTAACATATAAGTTGGTTAAATTGGTTACGGTTTACATTTGTGAAGTAAATTCGACATATTAGTTACAGCCACAGACCTAAGACTAAAGGAAAAATGATCCAGCTTCGACCTAGTTGGGATTTAATTCAGTAGATGGTAAAGGGCCTTGACCCAATTATTGCGTTAGGAAATCTTCTGTACTATTTGTTTCCAAATAGCATCAGAGTAGGCTCTAATTGGACATTGCTGCTCCTCAACTGGTCATTTCCATGAGCTATTTCCAGTCTAGAAGGAATAATACTATCGGGTCTAAATTGAAGCTTTATTGTCTGGCCAGTTAACTTGCAGGCTGCGCTCCACTCCACGCACGACGATCATCATCTTCATCTGTCCTAAGGTTGCGATTATTTTGTAAGTATGATACGCCTGTCCATACTCCTCGAATAAGCAAGATACTAGCAAAAACTACGCTCCCAAGGGTGCAAAATACCTGGAAACCATAAAGCCCAAAGTAAGGGAATATTAACTACAAAGAGAGAGTCATCCAGGGTAAGGGAATTAACAAACAAAATGACAAAACGGTGCACAGTTTATTTTCATACTAATTATAACAAACTCAATTCGTAGAGAGACCGGTAATGACTAATTAGTAACGACTAATAGGTCTAAGCAGGAATACAATTGAAAATACTCTCATGATGCAAAGGCCAAGCTGAAAGTAACAAGTTATTAAAGCTTCAGAGAGTCTTGCAACTCTGTCAGAGAATCCACCAAAAGGTATTACTTATAAGCAAATGAAATATCAGTAAAGTCCAATTTTGTAGCAGGAATCCTTCTTATTTGGGTTTAAAGCATTCTTAGATGATAGGCACAATAATTAGCAGATGATTTTATGTTATAATAAGCAAACAACAATTTGAGTCTTCTAGACCGTGATACTATTGGCAGTACAGATAAGTTAAATCTTTTTTCCATAATCTGTCTGCTTGTACAAAACCATATACATATAATGCAACGAGCACAAGATCCATTCAGCTTGAAAGAGTAAAAAAGCTGAATCATTCAAATTTAGAAGAGCTCCAAGCATCAATTATAGTCCAGCATGTCCACCGGACGTGTCTCGAAAAAAGACAGATCAGAATAGGAAGTACATTACAAAGTAAAGTACCACATATCACATGATCATAGAAAATAAGTGGAAGAAGTACCTCAAGAACTGCCTTTGATAGCCACAAAAATGTCAAAATTATAACTCCATTAACAGAAAATGCCACCTACATCCAGTAAAAAGCATGTTACTAACTTAAAAACCAGCGCATGTGCAAAGCACATGTCCCACTCCAGATGACTATCTCAAAGGGGAACGTTCATTCTCTCAAAGAGTGCTAAATTGGAATAAGAACAAAAATCCTTGAATCTACCGCGAGCTAATCAGCTATAATTGAAAGAGCAATATGGCTAACAATGTGATATGCGGTACAAAAGCAGATGGTCTACTTGCTACTGAGTTGATACTTCGGTGACATAGAGGAACAGGGAGTCTAAATCAATGAAAACCAAAAGAACACCAGAGAAAACATAAAAAAGAGTTGTTTTCTCTTTAACTATAGAAAATTTTACATAAGTGGAGATTTTATACATTTAAAGCAAAGCACTCTTTTGTATGCACAAACAAGAACCTAGTAAATTATTTGCGTATAAATACAAAAGGAAGGACAAGAAATCCACATATCGAGGATGAACTTAACCATGGTTCTGTTGGAACACGTATTCGTACCAATCAGATTTTAAGATTACTTCTCCTGGATAATTTCTTATCGGCATAATTTCTGCTTAATTCTGCATTAGAAGGATGAAGTAAAAGCCCATTTAATCACATAAATGACTTTAAGCTCGATACTGTCTACTATAATGTTATCTCTGTAACTTCATTTGCTATGCCACTCATCAAAGAATGTGAAAATACACAAAACCTTCAGTCATCCCCCAATAAGATGCTTGTGTAGAATAATGGTATCCGTCTCCAACAATAATCAATACAACTTCCTTATCTAAACTTCCTTATATTATCAAAACTAAAATTATATTATCTAAACTTCCTTAAAAAGCAGGCATTTACACTTTGAGCATTAATCAGGCTGGAAAAGAAGAGCTAACATTTTAATTCTATCACAGTAAAAGAGGCTTTTTCATATTAGGTACAGTTGATCATAAAAAATCTTGGATTTTCTTACAAATGATTCACAATGGCCCTCTGTGCGATATGAATTCCCAGCCTGAGATCTTAATCTTACTCCTTTTGAGTCATTAAGATCCATAAAACATGTAATACTCATTCACTTCCATTTTTAATGATATGCCTTCAAAGATGCATCAGTCTTCACAGGCTAAACATACTAGGATATTAGGTGTAACATCGGGAAGCATGATTGGTGTTTTATCATTGATGATATCAAGGTTTTATAATGAGTGGAAAAAGAAAATTCTAGCCATAGTGAAGAGAAAGGAACTCAAGGTACTTTGAGACTATAAGGAGACCAATCAGTAGAATAAAGCACAGGTGTCTAGATTGCTTCTTTTTGGTGTAAGAACAAATATATAGAGTAATGCTGACACTTAAATATTTTGATGCACTATACAGAGCTGATAAGGGATGCTACAGTTGTTTTCTGTGAGCATCATTCAGGACTGGACGGGGTGATCTCTATTATGCTGTCAATCTAATGAAATAATCATCTACTAATCAACATAAAACAAAAAGCAGGTAATTCTGCCGTTATAAAGGGCATAGTACCAGGACAATGAAAAGCATTACATCCAAGAAAGCAAATCAATAAAATCCTACAATCTCAGTGTAGGTGGACTAAACCAAAGTTCATAACTTTGATCACAATGTTCTCGAATATCAAATCATCATTCACGTGGGAAAAAGAAAGACTCACAGAAACTTCAAACACCTAACATGTATTCTGAAGTAGGTGATCATATTGCTACTACTATATCTTTGTTTTCGTTTATTATTTTTCCCTCACAATGTCACAGGTCCAATGCTAGCACACCTAATCCATTAATTTTCCTTCTTTGCTAAACAAAGTCCATTCCATTTGAATTTGCTAAAAGAAATATGATACTATATCTTAATAGTGTGAGCTGAATGGATATAGCCGACCCCAAATAATTTGAGACCGAGACATAGTTGATTGATTGTTTGATACAGAAAAGAGCTCAATATCAAAGTTATTACTCCCTCCGTTTCATATTGTTTGTCTTACTCTCCTTATTAGTCGTCCATTTCAAAAAGAATGCTTCTTTCCTTTTTTGGCAACTCTTTAATTCCAACTTCCTACCTGGTATGTTTAAGACCACAAGATTAAAGGGTATTTTTGTACATTCCACATATATTTAGTTTAAGAACACAAGATTCAAAAGTATTCTCTACTTTTTTTAAACTCCATGCCAAAACAAAACCAGACAAACAAATTGAAACGGCCAGAGTATAAACTCATGGAAACCATTATTTAGAGATAAAACACTCGATTTTGCTAAACTGAAGAGCGAAATGAGATTTAAGCAGAAGAATACCAATTGACTGGAAATTGAAACAGGCAGAACAGAGCGAACAGCTTTCTTAGCTTTTCGAGAAAGCTTCTTGAAAACATTCTGTACAAATTTAACCAGAAGATCTAAACTTCGATCTTCCTCTTCTTCATCATCATCATCTTCATCTTCATACTCTTCACTCACTATGTTGCCTCGATGACGGCTCCAATTTCTAGAATCCCCAACCAAATCATCACCTCCCTAAAAAAAAATCCCAAACAAGTATTAATAGAAAAAAAAAAAAGAACTAGAATCAAATGGGGTCTAAAGAAAGTGCAATAGACCTAAAAAACGTATAACGGAGTCTGATTAATTTGGGATCATGACATTTATTGCTGTTGAATGAAAAAAAAAAATAATAATAATAAGCCTACTGAAGATCAATTAGAATTGCAGTGTAGTTAATGTTGTTCAATAAAAAAGGTTACCTGAGGGAAATTGGAAATGCGTCTTGAAGCTTGAAGTTGAAAATTAGAGATGGGACGGAGGTTAAAATGAAGATGGGTAAATTGGGAATAAGGGTTTATGGAGTTGTGATGGTAATTTTTGTAGAGAAGAAAGTGAAGAGGTTTAATGGTGTACGCCATGAAAATGAGTAACAGTTGATTTGTTGCGCATTTAAAGTGAAGGTCAATTGCAACCTGTGCTGCCACCTTCTTCCTATTAACCATTTAAATCTCAACCAAGGTATTTAGTAGGCGTTTCAAGATGAAATAATAGGAAGAAATCAGTATTTGAATATGCGATTTCATATCTGATGAGATGAAATTCCAAATCGTATAATTTCAAAAGACCTTCTAGTAGCGTATTAATTTTATTATGAACTATGATTTACTCATTTGGTAAGATTTTATAAGAATTGGGAAAATTTTGATGATTTTCATAACTTGTGAGATTTTTATGTTTATAAAAAAAAATTGTAACTTAAGAAATTCAAATTGCATGTCTAAACATGATTTCATCTCATGAGATGAAATCATGTCCAAACGGCTCCTAAATGTATTAAGCGGGGTTTAATCCCTTGACCTCAATATAAATAACTCTATTTTCAATCAAGTGCACCATTTAGCTTTTTTATTAACATGTGTTCCATCAGATAATATTATACTACTATTAAAAAATATATACATAAAACATCTAGTTTTACGGAAAGACCATGTGTTCACGTGCCTCATTTTTTGCACCTAAAATTGCCCCTGGCTGACCATGATTATCAACTACCATGACCTAGCCAACACTCACCATCAATATTTTAATCTTAATACAACATCTCAAATTAATAAAAAGGATTCATTATTTCATCACTCTTTGATAATCAATATGGAGGCTCGCGTCTATTTTACATTGTGATAAGAATGTGTCACCAAAATTTTTAAAAAAGTTTTAAAGAGTGGTAGTTAGACCGAAATTATTGTGAGCCACAGTACTGGCCAATCAAGAACGCACACATCCAAAAGAAGAAGGTAGAGAAGATGAGGATGCTCAATTAGATGTGGACATACAAGGAGAGATAGGATTACGAACAAAGTTATACAGGACAAGGTGAGACTGTTCACCGGAGGACAAGATGAGGGAAGCGAGACTGAGATGGCACCAACTGTGAAGAGGTGGTGCGCGAATGCACTAACAAGGCGGTGTGAGAGGTTGGCTATAGCAGATTGAGGAGAGGTAGAGATATGACGAAGAAGAAATGGGGTTGGGGGAAAGTGATTAGACAGAACATGACACGTCTCCAGTTTACTGAGGATATGACCTTAGATAGGAAGATATGAAGATCAAGAATTGTGGTAGAAGGCTTGTAGGCAGTTGAGTGTTGTAGTACTTTTATGGGGGAGAGGCAGGGGCTAATCTTCTCTGCTCATCTTTTTCTTATTTAGTACTAGTATTAGTGAGTATGCTTGCAATATCTTATTCTTCACTTTTACTGCTACATGCTGCTTCATTTACTTTGTTTATCTTGATATTTTGTTGTTGCTATTTTCCTTTCAATGCTGCTTGATTACACCCTTTTGTTTTTTTTAGCTTACCATCTACCAAAAACAATCTCTCTACCCCTCACAAATTAGAAATAAAGTTTGCGTACAACCTGCACTTCTCAAACCCCACTTGTATAATTGCATTGGGTATGCTGGTATTGTTGTTCTTTGACAATCAACTTTTTGTTTGATTGTTTGCACAGTTATTCCACTTTATTACTCTAACAACCCCATAAATTAAATGACGTTGTTATTATTTTTAGGTAATCAAATATTTTTTTCCTTTTAGAGTATTTTCGTAATGTTTCATAGTGTCTTTTTATGTATTTTATTTAAAGGATTTAACAAATTATGTTTTATTTTATATCAAAAACTAAATGCATTAAACGTTGTACTTCAAGACCTCGGGATGAATAGACTACATCTTTTCTCTCCTGTTAGATTAGTGAAAAAAACCGGACAAGAACGTAGTTATGAATTAAATTAATAAAAATAACGTTGAAATATTTCAAATAAAACATGCATTGTATTTCACTGGTACATGCAGTTTGAGGGTGCAATTGATAGGCATCCAAGAAAACGACAACATGAACTTTGGAGGAGTACCAATACATGTCCAAGAGGAAATTCTGAATAGTCTTGGCTTTTTTCAAGGCTATCTACCTTTCAGGTACCTAGGAGTTCCCTTGAGCACAAAAAGGATATCATTGGTTTAGTGCAAACCATTGATAGCAAAATGTTAGGAAGGATCCAATCTTGGACTACTAAGTTTCTTTCTTATGATGGTGGAGTTCAACTCATAAAATCAGTATTTTTTTTCCATATAAGTATTTTGGTCACAAGTTTTTGTGCTGCCAAAGAAGCTGATTCCATATAAGTATTTTGGTCACAAGTTTTTGTGCTGCCAAAGAAGCTGATTGAATTGATTGAAGCTACTTGTAGAAGCTTTCTTTGGACAAGAGGTGCAACAATATCCAAGAAAGCTCTAATTGCTTGGGAGAAATTGTCACACCCTAACGGTGGTAGGGCATGACGGGCACCCGACTCTCATCAAAGTCGAGCGAACCCTTAGACATTCGCTCTATCAAAACCTTTTATTTCAAAAACTTTTAAGAATATAAAACTTTTCCAAATAGAAGTCATTATTTATAACGATTATAAAAACTTTCAATCAAATAAGTACTTTAAACCAATTGAAATCATCTAAAATACATACTCTTTTAAAATCCACAATTGACTCAATGACATCACTTTGTCGACATCTCGACAAACATACCACAGGACACTGTCTGCAGAAGTCTCTAAGAAGTAAACTGAACATTATGAGTCAGGACAGGGCCCTGACATACCCATAATCATACATATCTATACATGACTTAGCACAGCTCCAGAATGAGGTGGAGCTTGCCAATCCCAGCTGACGTCCAAGCATCCTAGCTATACACTTAACCTGCCAAACAATCTGGGGCTGCGGGCATGAACGCAGCGTCCCCAGGCAAAAGGATGTCAGTATGGACAATGTACTGAGTATGTAAGGTGGTAACAAATCATATAATTTAACTTAAGAGGGAAGAAATCACAATCTAACTCAATACCTGCAGCCTTCACTGGAAACATAAATGTGCACGCGAAGTCTCAAAACAATCTTTAAGTAAATAATGCAATCCAACACACATGCCGCTTCCGACATGTTACAGAATGGTCCCTTTGGACAGCCACTTCCGGCTAGTATCATAATAGTCCCTTCGGACGGCCGCTTCCGGCATAATAATGATGGCCCCTTAGGGCAGCCGCTTCCGGCTTAGCTAGGGTGGCCCCTTCGGCAGCCGCTTCCGGCTTAATATCACCATCATATCAACACAAACTCAATCCATAAATATCAATTTCAATTCATATCATAAGTCACTAATCAATTCATCACAATCCAGTTATTAGCCTTAGTCTCTCATAAGAAGTTATCAAATTTGTATCTCACTAGACTTAGGAGGACATACTTCCAAGTTTGAGGGTAGAATTGTTATGAAATTCTTACTACTTATATTCTACTCAATTTCATCTTATTGCCCTACCCAAAGAATAAATGATCATATCAATATAAAGGGATGATACTTTGGAATGTAAACATAAATCGTAAATGAAATGAAGTAGTAAAATCTCACACCCCTTAGGAGTGGTTTTGAAAATCAAACTTTATGTTTCCTTTAGTACAAAACTCATTTCCTCGAAATCATTAGTAAAACCATATACACAACTCAACTTGGCACCTTATGTGTGTTCCCTTCGGAACAGAATAGGAGTATAATATCAATAAGCCATCACAAGAAATATTTAGACCTTATTCGTCTAAGAATGGAATCATATGGAGTACGTATAGAACAAATAATAAGAAGAATCATGCCAAAGGAAGAAAGGTTTGTCTTACATACCTTGTCGCTTACGTGATTAGCTTAACTTATGCTTCCAAACACTGGCCAATCTACAATCAAGGTAAAGGAAACCGTAGACAACTTGAAAGAGCTTCATATACTTCTCTAAGCTCGTAATTAACTTCCGTAAATTTAGGCAACATTTTTCCTGTAATCTTCACTTCCCTCTAATTCCAATTCAATTTAACAACACAATCAGCAACCAACAACAACAAGAACCATCTCATATAAGCCTCTTTAAACTCAAAGCATCAACTCCCAAAGATATACACCAAAACAGCCTGGTATACGCTTTGTATATGATATCTTTACACACTTTATTCTCCCAAATTCAAGAACAACAACTTATCAACAACATCAAAAACAATATCAACAATCATTTTATGTCAATATACAACTAATTCTATCCATTTAATCATACCAAAACAGCCCCCAAGTTATTTGATATCCAACAATGATAACCAAACTTTCAACGTCATTTTGTCTATTGTAACCCGTCAAATCTATCAATGACCATGGTAAGAACATCATTAACATCTTAAAAAATACCTTATATGAGCAGCCACCACGAAACCAACATCCCCAAGTTCAATTTTTAGTTTAAAACAACGGCAACAACTTGTACTACACTTTACCCTTTGAGAATTTTGCAGCCGTTTGAGAATTCAGAATATTGAGAATAAGAATAGTGAAACAGAGAATGAAAAAGATAAATGTAGGAATAATAATGTGGGTCCATTTTAGTTGTTTAAGATATAAGTGAGGCAATAAAGTAGGTACCCAATTACCTACATAAGGAAACAATTTCCTAAAAATTATTTCATTCTCTAATTATTACAATGATCCCCACATTAAAAATAAAAAATTATTGTATTTTCTCCTTAAAAATTTCTCTTCTGATTTAACAAAACAAATTTTATTTTTTTACTACTCCATACACTAGTACATAGTATAATACATCTTTAAGAAAAAAGTGGCCATTGCTTGAGTGCATAGTCTAGCCGGCACTGTTTATTAGACCAGCCAATATGTGGTAATTAACCAAAAAAATTGGAGCCCCTAAATGTGAATCTGTTACTTTAATTATCTATTTTCTTCCTCAAAAATGCGTGCTAACCTTACTGACCAAATATGGAGTGTGTACTTGTTTTTGGTATTTTTTTGGGCAACTGAAATATTATTTTCTTTCCCAATAATTTAAATGAAAAGAAATCAGGGGCCTCTGTAGCACATTGGGTGGGGGTTCAATTGAACCCCAAACTTTCGACACGGAGTATAAATTTATGTGTAAAAATTTATCAAAATTGCAATAATAGTAGACATGAACCCCATAACTTTTAAATAAATGGTTATACGCTAAGAATGTTAAAAGTTTGAACCCCTAAAATTTAAATCCTGGATCCGCCTCTGAAAAAAATGATATGTCAGTTGTAAGTAAAGGAAAAAAAAACTATCTTATATAAATCTGCTACCGATATTATCATTGTATAAGGATGGAGTACTGAAATATTCTTTCTCCAACTTTGATAATATGCATATTAATACTTACGTTAATATAGTTTTTTTGACTATAAATAGAAAGAAACGATAAGTCTTCTTTGTAAATTAATATATACTTCAATTTGAAGATTAACTATAGAAATTTATATTTTAAGATTTTAAAATTAATAATATAAGATTTTATGTGGACGGTGATAAAAGATTAATTTAATTGGACAATGATGCAAGCAAAAATTTCCAGACACCTGTTTGTAATTCAAACATTTTAAACATTTGGGACAAATCTAAAAAGATAATTGGAATTAGCTCTGTTTTAGAGAAATTTATTTTGATTTTCTCACATTTACTTATCCTATTTTGGAGGAAAAATCGATCATCTACAAGTGGAATATTTTTAGGTCTTTTCTGTGTGAAAATAAATATCTCTTGCATAAAATTATAAACAGATTAATAATAAAATTCAAACAAATTGATCTATTGTTGGGGCATCTAGTTTATAATGGAAGTGTGAATTTTAACCATTTAAATCTGAGTTAATAAGTATTTTATGTTTTACATTTGAATCTTGGTAGCTATTAGGTGTATTTATATTTTAATTTTATGATTATCTGATGTATATTTGAAAGGATTAAATTAGTACTAAAATGTTAATATCATTAAAATGCTATTCATGAAAGAATTTTTTACAGATATTTCACATTGCTCCATCCATTTTTCATCGTTAACAACACGGCCATTATTATGAACTACCATCATCATCGTAATTATTGTCCATCATTATCAACTATCATCACCACTGATATCTTATAACATCTCAAATTAGTATAAAATAGTTCATCACTTTTTGATAGTCAATATGGAGGAGAATGGTGAAAAATAACGTTGAAATATTTCAACTAAAACATGCATTGTATTTCACTGGTACATGCAGTTTGAGGGTGCAATTGATAGGCATCCAAGAAAACGACAACAATAACTATTTTTTGCTATTTTAAAAAATAAATAGATGGAAGATCAAACTCAAAAAGTAATAGTAATAGAAAAAAGAAACACAAATTTTAGTTACAAGTATTATGTTCAACTCCAAGTAGTAAACAATAGATTCAAACTACTGCTTATTTTAATGTTTCAATATGCAAAGGGCTACAGTCTCTGCGTGGTTTATTAGTTTTAAAGTAGTTAAGAACTGTTATTCTTCATGCATGTGAATAAATGAATGTTCCTTCTCTTAGCAAGTGGAGCTATAAGAACTAAAGCATGATTTTAGACAGAATTGATCGTTGTTTTAGCGGAAAGTGATTTGCTCACAATCTTATTTGTAACAACTTAATCTTACTTTTTTTTTATTTTTTTTTTATTTTTATAGATGTTTGGTTCATTGAATTAGAAATGAGATATACAACAGAGACAAATTCAATATTTGAGCACGACAAGGGCACCCCTATTTTAAACGTAAATATGTCAATTAATAGCCAGTGGCGGAGCCACACTATGTCAAGGGTGTTCATCCGACCCCCTCGGCGGAAAAAAACACTGTTTTTATAAGGTTAAAATTATTCCGGAGCCTAAAGGGTATAAAAATACACGGTTTTTACCAAAAGGGAACGTTAAAAATTTATTATACCAAAACGGGTATATCGTGGGCTGATCCACGATATACCCCAAAATTTTTTATTTTTTTTTAAATTATCAGAAAACGAAAACGAAAAAAAATAAAAAAATTACAAGTATAACGTGGACTGATCCACGTTATACAAAATAAATTGTATAACGTGGATCAGTCCACGTTATACAAGTTTTAATTGTATAACGTGGACTGATCCACGTTATACAATTTATTTTGTATAACGTGGATCAGTCCACGTTATACAATTTATTTTGTATATTTGGACTGATCCTTTTGCCCTAATTTATTTACCTTCGTTCCCATCCCCCTAAAATCTTCCGCCGCTTCTTCATTCCCTTCGTTGTCTTCTTCATTCCCTTGCTAAAATCTTCAATTCTCCTCCATTAATTACAGAAGCTCTATTTTCTTCTACTTTTCCTTCTCCTCTATTTTTTTTAAACCCTGCAAAACAATCTAATTTTTGAAGTAGCATCTCCAGCGTATTCATCTATTATTGCTATTTAAATTGAGGTATTTTTTCTAACTCATATAATATTGTATATTTATAATAGATATAGATCTGTTTTTCTTATATATCTTAATTGTTATTTTTTATTTGTGTTATTTAATACGTTTCTGTTATTTTGTGTTATTTTAATTTGAACTTAAAATATGATTGTTAGAAGCATTATTATATAAAAGGTCCTATTTGTTTAGTAGCACTTTTGAAGAAATTTGTTGTTATGTTACTGTTATTTTTGTGAATTCTTATATAAAAGATCTGAATAACTAAATAATATATTTTGTTAGGAATTGTTATGTTGCTGTTATTTTTGTTAGTGTTGTGGATGTTTGTAAAACGTGGACTGATCCACGTTATACAAAATATAGTGTATAACGTGGATCAATCCACATTTTACAAGTTGAAACATTGTGGAACTGGATATTGCCAATAATAGACCGATGATGACATTTTCGGTACAGGAAAAAAGAATTGTGAAATGTGTCAAAGAATCGAATTTTTTCCTCTCTTTTTGTGAATGTTGCTTTGTTTGATGTATTTATGCATTACCATAGTAATTTATGACCGCAGAACCTGTAATTTCTTCAATATATTTTGTTATGGATTTTTATACAATATATTTTGTTATGGATTGTTATACAATATATTTTTTTAATAGTGAGTTACTCCAAATAACTTGATCTGGATTTTCTATTTTTTTTTTGTATAAGGTATGGAGTTTCCACGGGTATGCGTACATCCGGGGCCAGAAGTGTACGATGTGTTAACACTCCAGGAGAAGCATCGTTCAGAGGCTGTGTGGGATGGTTCCTTGAGAGGACCGACTGGATGCCTGTTTCCTCGCCGCGCGGATACTGAATTTTGGAAGCATGTGAGGCGTCATCCTTTTCATCCTCGCATCCTTGACTACTTTGGCCTGTGTGGATTTAGGGGAGTAATAGAGGTAGGATGTGTATCATATGATTGGGCAGTCATCACTGCACTTATAGAGAGATGGCGTCCTGAGACGCACACCTTTCATCTGCGTACAGGTGAGGCGACCATCACATTACAAGATATCGAGGTCATGTTTGGCTTGGTTGTTGATGGTTATCCCTTGAATAATCTTAATGCTAGATATATCGATATTGGTGGGTGGCAACAATTGATCCATGAGCTTACTGGTTGGGCACCCGGTCTGGATTGTTTTAATGGTGTTAGTAGGTTAGAAGTACATAAATTAATTGAATATATTAGAGGCTTAGATGATATTACAGATCAGACCCCAGAAATTGATGTGCAACAGCGGGTTAGGTTGTACTTGCTATGGCTTTGTGGCGGCACGATATTTCCGGATAAGTCCGGTGACTTACTGAATTTAGATTATTTGCTTGACATGCGTGACCTTAGAGCAATGAATGAACAAGCTTGGGGAGCGGCTGCATTGTCATATTTGTATACTTGTTTATGCCGTGCTTCGTTGAGGAAAGCGAAGGATGTGTGTGGATTCATTTCCTTATTGCAGGTACGTGACCTTTAAAATTATATAATTTTATTTGGTTGTCCTATTTGATAGTTATAAGGTTTTTATGTATTTATTTTTATTTTTTAATATAGGTTTGGGCTTGGGAGCGCATTATATCGATGCAGCCACCATGCAGGGCTCTTCCGCCACACACGGCTCTTGCACGAAGGTGGACTCATCGTAAATCCCACGAAAATGAGGCACGCGATGTTTTACCCATATGTAGGGATGTATTGGACAACCTAATAGATGGCCAGGTATTTTATCATAATTATGGTTGTTAATGGCGTTTTGATAGAATAGTTATGCTTATGTGTAATTTATGTTCTTTCTATCGTAGTTTGTGTGGCAGCCTTATTCAGAGGCCATCATCAACAGACTCCCTGAGTGGTGTCTGCGTGGCCGAGATATTTGGATGGCGAAAGTTCCCCTTATTTGTGGGATCTATCGAGAGTGGCACATGGTAGACCGCGTTCTCAGACAGTTTGGTAGGAAGCAACATATTCCGGGTCCATGTGCAGAGATTGATCCTTTTCATTACAAACGTGACAAGCGGTATGCTATAAAAGTGGAGGATCAAGAATATTTTACAGAAACAGACTTTTTGTGGGGAAATCGTCGAGATAGTTTAATTCAGGCCGAGTATGAAACTCAAGATCCACAGTCACTATCAGAGTATTTTTGTTGGTATCGACGTCACTCGCGCACTTTCATAGGAAATCCTGCGCATAAAGTGGATAGAGGATACCAACACATGGCAGGCAGGCATGAGGCACTGGTACGTACATTACATTACATTAGATGTTTGATGTCTTTATATGTGTCTTAGACCACTATCACATATCGATTTTTTTTTTAGGCTTTAGGACATCAAGAATCATACAGGTTGGCTCAGCAGACTATCCAAGATCCAACCAAGTCTAATGAAGTGAAGGAAATAGCAGAGATGTTTAGCCACATTAATACAGAGTCCATGGCTGCTGCCTCTCTGGGGACGATGTTGAGTTTCGCTCCATATTATACACCACCGGCAGAGTATGTTGAGCCGCCTACTATGCAAGTGCCTCGTCATCAACGTCCTAATGTACCAAGACCTGCGGCGCGTGGTAGAGGACGCCAATCAGGTAACAGACGGGGTCGAACTCCCGTGGATCACCAGTTGGTTGATGAGGAAGAGGTTCGTTTTGATCAAGATATGCCCAGCTCAACGATGCATACAGATGATGATGCATATCACCCAATAATAGATTTTATGTCCAGCTCATCGACGTTAGCTCCCGAGGTTCAATCACCAGCAGTAATCAGAAGTGAGGGGCCTTTTCAGGCATTCGCATCGTCTGGGCCTATTAGCCTGGCAGTTATGGCCCAACAGTTTAGTGGTCAGACAAGCAGCTCTTATGGGATGACTGAGGGGCCTTTACCTGCATTCACTGGACAGAGCTCTTCAATTGGGAGGAGACTGAGTTTTACCGATGTGAGTATTCTAACCACTCAAATAGCTTGTATCTTGTTTAAAGTAATGGCTACTTTAATCGTAAAAAATATTATTTATTTTGCATAGTCTCCCATGGAATTTGATGTTGGATCCTCACACATTCTTGTGCCGGATGTACAGACTTTAGAGCCACAGGTTAGCTTTTAATTCAAATTTTTTTGAGACTTGTGGTTGTTATGTGGTGTTTTGTCTTGGTTGCTTTGGTTGTTTGTGTTGGTATATGGTATTGGAGGAACTCCTTGTTACAGGGGAGATGCTGTCCGATTTTACGTAGAAAATCAATGTTTTTTATGGCATTTACAGGATACAGGTGTGATACAAGAGGACGATCACCAACGTAGATCAAAACGAGAACGTCGTCAAACTCGGTGTGGCACGGGGGGGAAAAAGGGACACTGTAAAAATTAAATTTTTATTATATAGTGGGTAACTTCAAGTTGGGAAAAATTACTATTTTTATTTGCCAATTTCTGTCTATTTTTATTCAATTCTGGTTCACCTCGTTTCTGCATATTTAATGTGTGTAAAGTTTGCAACAAAATGGAATTGAAAAAAGTTGGAGTGTAATTTTGTTGGCCAAATATGAATTGCAAATCGTTGGCAACGTTTTGCAATTCATATTATTGCAAAACGTTGGCTGGAAAACGTTGGAGTAATTTTGTTGGCCAAATATGAATTGAAAACGTTGGCTGTAATTTTGTTGGCCAATTGCAAATCGTTGGCTAACCAACGCTTTGCAATTCATATTATTGCAAAACGTTGGCTGGCCAACGTTTTGCAAGAATATGTATTGTAAAACGTTGGCTGGCCAACGTTTTACAATTTATGAATTGCAAAACGTTGGCCAGCCAACGATTTGCAACGATATCTTTTCCTATAAAATCGCACAATACATGCAAATTCTAACTAACGTCTTTCATTGTTCATTCATGGAAAATAAAAAGAATACAACATGTTATTTTGTTCTCATGCACTATTTTTATAATATAACTTTATTTTTATTTTTCATTTTGTAATCGGCATGTTATTTTGATTATTTTTTATTTTTTAATTTGTCCTTGGGGTTAATATAATCTTTTTAAATTTTAATTTTATTTATTTATGTAGGTGTAACGATTTTGAAGAAAACCCCGTGTTGACTCAGCTCACACAAATT
Source organism: Lycium barbarum (assembly GCF_019175385.1). Classification (NCBI taxonomy): domain Eukaryota; kingdom Viridiplantae; phylum Streptophyta; class Magnoliopsida; order Solanales; family Solanaceae; genus Lycium; species Lycium barbarum. Next base: position 129,692,371 of record NC_083342.1, read on the forward strand.
GTGAGCAATAACGACGTAGCTAATGATCACTCCGATAAGTCAGATAGTGATATTCCATTAGATCAAACAGAAACAGACGATGATCACTCATCTGATGGTGATGGTCATTCTGATGAAGACATTACTACTCCGAGTGATGGTAACGTTAGCTACCATTCTAATGCGATTCCATATTTGGACAACACAGAAGAAGGCCCGGATGATTTTGCCTTCATGAGAGATGACGGTCCAATTCGATCTGCACTTTGGGATTGTAATAAACCTGAATTTATCAGATCAGGTTAGTATGGTGACAATGAATATTCTTTTTATTTATTGGACCATTTTTAAGGGGTTGATAATTTTTCTTGTACTATGCAATTAGGTATGTTATTTCAGAACAAGCAGGAAATGAAAGGCGCAGTGAGACTATATTGTCTCAAAGAAAAGAAAGAGTTCATTTGTGATCAATCCAAAGGTAAATTTTGGAGGGTTATTTGCAAGCGTCATATGTTGGGGTGTGAGTGGATGATCCGTTTTAGAGAAATTTCAAGTGGTATGTGGAAGGCAGGCAAAGCGGATCTCCACCACAGTTGTTTGACGGATGATTACAGAAAGGATCATTCCAATTTGAACAGTCACCTAATTGCTACTACGTTGATACCATATATTATGGTCGATCCATACATCAGTATTAAGTCTGTTCAGCAAAAAATAAAAGGATTGCATTTTTTTACTCCTAGTTATAGAAAAGCACAAAAGGGGCGTAAGAAAGCTATTGAAATGGTATTTGGTGATTTTGAAACCTCTTTCAACACATTGCCCCGATACATGGCTGCCTTAAAATATTTCAATCCGGGGACCGTTGTTGAGTGGGAGCACCAATCAACTACAATGCAAGGTGAACACATCTTCAAGTTTCTGTTCTGGGCTTATAAACCAAGCATCGATGGATTCAAAAGTTGCAGGCCTGTCATCTCAATAGACGGTACTCATCTGTACGGTAAGTATGAGATGAAACTGCTAATTGTTGTTGGAATTGATGCAAACAATAACATTTTTCCACTTGCATATGCTATTGTTGCACGTGAGAGCTTTGAGTCCTGGACGTGGTTCCTTGTGTTGTTGTGGAGACATATTGTTCGTGAGAGACAAGGAATTGGACTTATTTCTGACCGTCATCAAGGAATCTTGCAATGTGTCCAAACACATGATTAGTTACAACCACCATCCACACACCATAGGTTTTGCGTTCGGCATTTGAAAAGCAACTTCAATAAAAAGTTCCTCAATACTGACCTTGAGAAGCTAATGTGGTTGGCGGCTACAGAGCACCAGAAGAAGAAGTATAAAATAAGGATGAAACAAATCAAAACAATGTCATCTCTAGCGTATTTGTGGTTAAAAGCTCTTCCGGAGGAAAAATGGACATTGCATAAGGACAACGGTCATAGGTGGGGGGCTATGACAACGAATGTCTCCGAATCTTATAACGGTTTATTGAAGAAAGCTCGTGGATTGCCAGTTACTGCCATGGTCCGTTATACGTTTAAAAATCTTGTTGATCGGTTTGTTGAGAGAAGCACCCTTGCTGATTTGTTGATTGCGGATAAAAAATTTTGGCCGCGCGCTGTTGAAAAGAAGTTTGATGAATACTGGGAGAGGTCCCTAAAGCATACTGACATGCAGCAATACAATGCAACTGAAGGGGTCTTTGAGATTCTAACATTTGCACACGAAGGTAAGGGCGGAAATATACATAAAGTCTCTGCCGAAGGGAAAAAATGTTCGTGTGGAAAGTGGAGAAACTATCATATGCCATGTTCACATGCAATTAAATTTTGTGATATTCGCGGAATTCAACCAAAGACCTATGTTAGCAAGTACTACAGTTGCATGTTTTATAAGCAAACGTACAGTGAAAATTTTTCACCGTTGGGTGATGAGGCATATTGGCCACCTTCTCCCTTCAGTTTAATTGCAAACACTGAATACGAGCGAACTTCAGGAGCGCGGAGTACAACTAGAAGGAGGAATGAAATGGATATAGCTCCTGCTCGCATGGCTAGAAAATGTAGTACGTGCAAGCAAACAGGTCATAACAAGAATCGCTGTCCCGATAGAAATCAGTAGTTGTTGTTGCTTGTTGGTTTTTATGTTTTTTCTTAACTTGCACAATTGTTGTTTCTTTATGTACTCTTTCAAGAATATATAACATGTCTTGTGCAGTTTAATAGTTAGTATGTAATTTAACATTTACCATTTAGTTAATGTGTGACGTTTATTTAACTTATATTTAATTTTTTATTTCTGTTCGCATATATAACACATTTAATTATTTGCATGTGTTAAAATATTTATTTGAGTTAATCATGCTTTAAAAATTTAAAAAATCAATAATTTTTTTTTATTGATAACATAACCGAATATGATTTAAATCTAGACAACGTTATTTGGTAAACGGAAAAAAAAATATTTACAAGTATAACGTGGACGGATCCACGTTATACAATATAAATTGTATAACGTGGATCAGTCCACGTTATACAAGTTTTAATTGTATAACGTGGACTGATCCACGTTATACAATTTATATTGTATAACGTGGATCCGTCCACGTTATACTTGTAAATATATTTTTTTTCTTTTCCGTTTTCTGATAATTTAAAAAAAAATAAAAAAAATTTGGGGTATATCGTGGATCAGCCCACGATATACCCGTTTTGGTATAATAAATTTTTAACATTCCCTTTTGGTAAAAACCGTGTATTTTTATACCCTTTAGGCTCCGGGCTCTATATATAGTAGCTGTTGAACCCCCTTAGAATTCTTCGTACGTTTACTTTTTTATATTTTGAACCCCCTCGGCGAAAATCCTAATTCCGCCACTGTTAATAGCGATAAAGTTCGACATGCAACTTAACAACTCAACGAATATGATAACTTATTCGCAAAGTATAAACTTCAATATTAATAGAAGAAAGACAAGTAATTTAAGATGTAACTCGAATACACAAATCCATAATAATTCAGCTAAAGAATAGAGTGAAAAAAACACTAAAAAATGTAAATAAAATAAAGAAGAGGAAGACAATAAAATTGAGAAAAATATTAAATTCCGGCTTTATTCATCGTTAAAAAATCAACGTGAGATCATTTTTCATCTTCACATGCCATTTAGAAAATCATCACAACTTTTGTCATTTATCTATCGGAAAAGGGTCAAAAATACCCCTGAACTTTCAAATATAACTTATTCGTACCCTCCGTTATAATTTTCGTCCAATTATGCCTTATTGTTATACTTTGTGCGGATTTGTCATTAATTTAAACGGAGTGACACGTGTCAGCCTTAGAATAAAATAATGCATTCCGAATTTTAATATCCAATTCTAAATTAAAACTCACCCCAAATGTTAATCCACTACTTGACCCAATTGGCCTTGAAACTTATTGAATTCATCAAAACCGACCAACCAAACACAAACACGAGCTATATTTGAAAGTTCGTGGTAATTTCAAGGGAAACGGAAACCAAAAGAAACCACGCGTCAATTCAATGACCAAGTAATTTCAACTTGCTTTTTCGCTTTGATTTTCGCATTATTAATTTCTACTCTACTTTGTTTTTTTGCTTTGATTTTCGCATTACTAATTTCTATTCTAACTTGCTTTGATTTTCGCATTAAATGAACCAGAATTTTAAGGATTTATTGTAATCATGATTTTAGGGGTTTTATTGCTCGATTTCAGTTATTTGACTAAAAGAGGATCAAAGAATATAACAGGTCATTGATACACATACTAAATTATCCTGAGATTATACTTCTAAGACTAATTTAATTTGGAATGTGGATAAAATAATCTCAAAGTTGAAGAGATAAGATGGCATATCCCTGAATTAAGTTTGAGTTTCATTTTATACTTGTTGCATAAATATATAAATTTGTGTCTTCAACCAAACAGAATATAAAATTAATCTCAAACTTAACATTGGGATATCCCACCATATCCCACGCACAGGCATAAATATATAAATTGGTACATTCAACCAAACAGAGTATAAAATTAATCTTAATGATATAAAAGGCTAAGTAGACATTTTTTTTTATTCGGAGTGAGTATTATTTATATTAGTAAAGATTAATTCAAGTTAATAAGATGTTAACCATGTGTATTCAATACAATATATTGGATGTTGTTGCATACAATTTTATTTACTAAAATGAAGATGCTATAGTCTATTTCAAAATTCTAAAATATTTCTATTATAAAAGTAGGCAGTTTTTCTTTCTAATTCTTTATAAATATCTTTTATTTTTCTACAAACTACAATATTGTCTAAGCTGAAATTAAATTGTAACATTGATAATTAATTAAAAAAATTCGAGGCCTCAAATTTTTAGAGTAGCACAGAGATTTCCTCAAGATTTTGGTCATTAGGTTTGATATTTCACGTTAGATTCATTTTTATAAAATAATATATACATAAATATGCTTACTTCTCATATATTTTTCATGAATTGTCTTGATGAATTCAAATCACATGCTCATTTGGAGAAAAGAAAAAAAAGAGAGGGATTATCTGCAAAAAAAGAAAAAGAAAAAAAATCACAAACTCATTCAAGCAACATCCGGAGGTAAATCAAATTTCTTTGTAGAATGCCAATAATCCTTCCATCCTAATTTATGTGATATAATTTGATTAGGCACGAAGGTTAAGAAATAAAGAAAGACTTTTGAATTTTGTGGTCATAAATAAGCCAAAGATATTTGTGTGGTTATAGTTCATCTCGTTAAGCATAAAAAGTAAAGTTTAAAGTTACATTATTGTCAAATTATGAAATATATCAATCTTTTTTTAACAGACTTAAAAAGAAAGTGTATCACATAAATTGAGACAGAAATGTGATACACTAATAAATGAGTGTATAAGATAATTGATGCGGTGGTTTTTCAGTTTCGAATTTAAAGACACTCCTTAGATACTACCAAAAGTCCAAAATGCTCTCAGCTAGTGTAATTTTTAATGACAATTCATCTGGTGTCAACAAAAGGCAAGAACACAAGAAAAATTAAAAGAAATTGGTGTCTAATGGGGCTTTAGGCGGAACACGCTAAAAGCGCGTAGTTTAACTAAGAATGTTCCACAGAAGGCAACAATTAGAAAACAAATTAAAGGTTTTAAAAAGAACAACTATAAGAAGAAAGCACAATTATGTAGATAATATTAAAAGACACTGAGAATTATACTAATTAATCAAAAATATTTATTGTTTAGTGTTGCTAGCTCTTTTTTGGACAATAAGACTCATGGTTTAGCGCTTGGCAAGTGTTGCTTAAGGGATAAATATCTCAAAAGGTCATTAAACTTTGAGATATTATGTAGTAAAGTCATTGAACTTTGCTACATATCAATAAAATCACTCAACTTTGACCTATTATCTCATAAAATCACTCAATTACATATGACAATATTAATTAATTATTTTATGATATGTAGACGTGGGGCTCACAATAAAATAAATTCATATCTTTATACCCACACCCACTCACCAACCCTTCATCCAAAACCCATTTTCCCCTTATTTATACCTTCTTCTCACTGTTTCCTTAAAACTGGTGAATTTCTCCACACTTCGCGCAGTCTTAAAAATATTAGCAAGTTAATATAACAAATTTAGATATCATTCCATCTTTACTGCGAGGATTAAGGAAACACTTACAAATAACTTATACTTGGGTTAATTCGTAATTTTGGTTTATTCATGATACTTGTAAGTAATGTATAGTATTATATATTTTCAATATAACTTATTTAAGTGTTACATAGTCAAAAGGTTAAAGGAGCATTAAAAATAAAAATTTAAATTTAAATTATATTTAAGTAAATTTCATCTGAAAAGTACCAATTACACAAAATAAAAACATCAAAATTAGTTTAGTTGGGAAGATGGAATTTGTTATAAATGAAACACATTTTCTTTTATTAAAAACACAAATCATTAGTAGGAACACCTCTTCCGCCTTGCACACAAATTTCAAAAATTTGGTGCTGTTTAATTCAAGGAATAGAACGCATGAACCTCTTTCAAAATACACTCAAAATAATAACATGAACCACTTTCAAAATACACTCAAAATAAAAGGAGTACCATTTAATTTAGAATTTTATTTTCCACTCATACTAAGATGTATGTATGTAATCCAAAATCTAAAATAGATATGAACCCTCTAAAATAGCCATTTTCAATCATCTCTAGCACAAATAAAAATCTCAACTACTTGATTTTGTACACTATCAGTTATGTAAGCAATAACATCCAAAAATATTGAGCTTTTATTATCAAACACTCCGTATAATTATAGAAGTTTTCCTTTGTAGTCAATGAAAATATTCACAAGTTTTTTTTTCTTTTTCAAAAAAGGATATCAAACGTTTTTTAATGAATAAGTTGTACATGACTTTAAAGATATGGATTTATTTTATTTTATTGTGTGGCCCACGTCTACATGACATAAAATAATTAATTAATATTGTCATGTTAGATTTTTTTGATGACATATGTAGTTGAGTGATTTTATGAAATAATAGGCTAAAGTTGAGTGATTTTATTGATATGTAACAAAGTTTAATGACTTTACTACATAATTTCTCAAAGTTCAATGACCTTTTGAGATATTTACCTGTTGCTTAAGCAATGTGAATCACACGGCTAATTATTTTGTACCAAGCTTTGAGGATTCAGTGCACCTTTACACTATGATAATCGACATCCCACTATGATTCCATATATAAATTGATATATAATGGATGTTGATAGCGTTTATTAACCTTTTGCATATTAGCAATATAAAGATTATGGATTTAGCATTTAACATTTAACATACCTTGAATTATTAGTCTACCCATTTTACAATCGTTCACTAGATTAGATTACTACTTTCAGTGGTAATTAACCGACAAGATTACAATATAAACAAGCTTATGGTATAAAATATTATTTTAATTTAATGTATATATAACTGTATCACTAAGACCTGGGTCATCAAATAGAAGGAAAATAGTGAATATGCACGTTACATAGCCATTTTACTATAAAAGTTATTTTGAATGCCATAACTAGTTAATAAAGAAAAATAACACAAAACTCTGACCTCTTGCATATTCAAATAGGGAGAAGACATAAATTGTTAAATTTGATCAATTTTCACTGAATGATTGAAATGTGTTGGACAAATTACTATTAGGAAGACATAACAAGGTAATAGTCAAACATCTTCAAAAGTCATCAAGTGAATAAGCAATCTCAACATGATCACAAGATATTAGAAGAGCCACAATGGTCATTCATTGATCAAAACAGAGATACAGTAAACATAATTTGATGGCTAGGGTTAAATCTGTATCGTTACGGTTCAGATCAATCGAACGGTCCAAGTGAAGTCACATGGTAGTTTTTGAGAATATTCCTTCATCACAGACATGGGTCTTCTTAAGTAAAATTAATTTATGGTCGAGTCTGATCTTACACATCATACTAGTAATGTTAAGCCCGTGCTCAGCACAAGCTCAATTCTTATACTAAAATCCAAATAGATAATTATATTTATATATAATTTCAAAAATAATATTTTGGTTTGAAATACTACAATTACCTACTTGTTCCTAGTCTTCTAAGTGATAATTTACTAATATTTCGTAATTACCTTCCTTGATAAATCTTTCTTTATAAAGTAGAAGAGGCTGCTATGTTGGAATATATTGATTAATGTTTCAAATCATCTTAAAAATAAAATTCAATTATTTATGAAATCAATTCGATAAAAAGAAAAATAAACGAAAAATTCACAACTCTGCATTTGAATTTATTTTAAGCGAACGTCTATGTAGATTCAAGCATGTAATTTGTTAGTAATATATAAACAAATTTGTTAGTATATATAAACCAGGCATATGTTTATCATTAGTTTTACTTCATTGTCCCTTTTTTATCTCTATTTCTTTAGAATGCAATTCAATATCTTTTCTTCTTCGTTTCTTTTCCTAGTTGGATTGCGCTTCCAAGTTTTCTCTCTCTTTAATTGTGTACTTCAATTATTCGTTATGAAGTAAATATAATTAACATTTCAAACCACAAGGTAGCTAAATGTTATAATGACAAACATGGTAGAGATCTTTGAAATTACCCTATTTATTTTCTTGTTTGCTCTTAACTTTTATTACTCCCTCCATCCCAATTTATATGAGGATATTTGACTTGGCACGCAGCATAATAATGAAAGAAAGACTTTCGAAATTTGTGATCCAAAATAAGCCATATAAATTTGCTTGGCTAGAAAAGTATTTCATTAAGGGTAAACTAGAAGTTTAAAGTTAAATTTTTACTAAATTATAAATGTTTTATTTTTTTGGGACTGATCAAAAAGGAAAGTGTAAATAAATTGGGACGGGGGAGTATGTGTATTAATTATAAAAAGTATTAAAAAATGAACAAAGAGTTTTTTTGTACTTTTAGTTACAAGTGTTTGTATTAGTCGGTGACATTAGTTTCATAACTTTTTAAGCATTTTAAAAGGACCTCAAAATATTTTAAAATTACCAAAATAGATATTGCATCCTAAGTAATAAAGAAATATAGTAGAAGTAAAAATGAGGCACATGAAAAGTCACAGTACATATTCTCTCCTGCAAAAAGTTAGTCAAAGAGGTCATATTACCAAAAAGGGCGTGAAAGCCCCTTTATTTATGTGTAGTACCCTCTAGTAAATGAAGCAATATAGGATAAAAACATGGGCGAATTTGGAAGAGAAAACTTTTAGTTGGCAAGCCCAGTTATAATCTAACCAAGGACGACAAAACCTGTTAGATTAGCCCTTATATATATATATATATATATATAGTAATATGGAGCTGACTATAGTCCAAATTGCTGAACAATCTACTTTGGGTTAAATCTTGACTCCCAATGGGCCTATTATTTTTTTTTTTCAAAATAGAAGATTTCACTTTTGATTTTTTTTTTCCGCAAGAAGATTTAACTTTTGATCAGCACTTGCAACTGTGTTAAGGATTAGATGAAGCTACTTTTTAGTACTAATTGAGTACTAGTAGTAGTTATTCACTGCTAAGATTTAGTGTTACTTTTTCCTTATCCTTCTCTGAAATACTTCACTTGCAATATCAGAAACTTATTGGATCTTAAAATTGGCTAGTTGTTGAGATCATTGCTAGGGTTGATTAGAAATATGTGACAATAAATTTAACTTCTCAAAGTGGACATGAAGATTTTCTATTATATCTAGCAAAACATAAGAAACAGCTTTCAATCTACAAGTCATCCGTGAAAAGAAACAAATAGAATTACAATTGTGCTTCGTCAAGAGATAGTAGCCAGTTCACAGCGGATCCAAACACGATTTAAAAGCTCTTTATGGTGCCTTTTATGTGTGCTGTTGTCTTTCAATACTTTGAATGTGTCAGCTTCCAATGAGTAGTAAATATAATCGTTAGAGGAGTTGAAACTGGAGAAAAAAAGAGCATCGTCCAAACCTACGTTCATGCCACCAACAACAATGATGAGGCTTCGCTAATGAAAAGAAGCCAGTTTTTGACTTCTTTTACTAGTTTAACACTTTCGTACTCTCCAAACTTTAGTTCATAAACACGAACGTTATGCTCTCGCGTCACAATTACTGAATATAGCACAATTTGATCCCGTAAAACTAAAAAATGACGGTGAGCACCAGAAATACGAGGTGAATATAGTGGACAAATTTGATGGATAACCCAGTAAGGGTTTCCATCTTCTAAGAAGCCAAATGCACCCACATCACCAGTACAGTCGCCTATGACACAAAATTCTTCACCAAAATAGACAGGACTAGAACATGAAAGTGCAAAAGGTACCTCATTGTCCATTATCATACTAGTCCAATTATCATCCCCTGCTTTCAAATATGAAATTCTAACTTGATACTCGTTTAAACAAGCAATACCAAAGATCACCCAAGCAGAAGAATTAGCTGGAGTAGCTGAGAATGACAGTGTATCACAGAAATAGTCCTCTGTTCTTCGTGGGAGATGGATTATTTGCTTACTAGAAGGCGAAGGCTCAAGTAAGAAGAGAGATTTTCCCCTAGAAACGAGAAGCCAACCATCTTTTGCATACCGAATTTCACACCCTAGTAAGTCGTCGTTGCTCATATAACAGTTCAAATTTCTAAAGGGATTATAGAACGTGCACAAACCATCTTTTTGGTTTAGGGATAGAAGCCTCATGGAGTCTATTACATTAAATAATTACACTTCACGTTAATGATTTTGGAGATTGAACATTGTACATTGACCGGAGAAAATTGGAACTGAGTACTAATAATCTTACTTCTATGCTACAAGATGAATCCAGTAATTAACTTGATAATTGTGAGCTGAATATGGTTGTATTAGCTTAAATAACATCAACATGCATCTTCAAGCCTGGAAGTTTTTCCTTATAATTTTATTTTATACTTCAAATACTACTTATTTCTTTTTGGATAAATTTACTACGTCAATTATAAAACACTTTAAATTAACCATAGATCAGTGCATAATCAGGTAAAACCGTTTAACCTTAAGACACATAAAATTGAAGTAGTAGCTCAAATCTTTCACATAAAACTCGGTACATGCAATGTAAACTAAATAACTCAAACAAGAATGTCGATCAAAGATTTCCCCGTCTCATCAGCACTGGATTGAGCCTCTCTCAACTTAAATATGTTGTCGATAACAGACAACTCTGTTGCTGTAGTGTCTGAGCCACAAAACGCTGCCCAGTCGTTGACAATCATTCCAGCAGCTATCACTTCACTACCGCTGTTCACGGTTCCTGGTGCCAGAGGAACCTGAAGGAGATTTTAAAGCTCATCCACGTCTGCAATAGATGTATGAGGATGTACCAAGCCTCCCAAGTTTGAGAAAGTACAATAACTTCCAACAAGAATATTCCCTGCTATTGTTTTCCTGAAAACTTCTACACCAAGAACATCAGCAATCATCTCTTCAGTTTCCTTGTCAATATCTGTATGTGCAAGAGCAACATAATCATTGCATGCTATGCAGTTTCCAAGGGCAGATAAACGCTCTTCAATGCGATGAACCACAACTCCATCAGGCAGACTATTCCGCAAGTGCTGAAGTTCTTGATCTGTAGTAGTGTGAGGCAAGAGAAGGCCATTTTTGTTTCCAACACAGAGTCTTCCAATTATCCTTGTTCCTCCAATGGAGGTTTTGATCAGTGGAAAAATTTCGGGTAATGCATACTCAAACACGCTATAGAAGTTTTCAGAACCCCCAATAGCAACCAAACAGTATGCATTGGTCAGCTTTGAAAAAACTCCAACTTCACATGAATTCTCAAATTGAACCCTGGTAGCCATTGCATGCAATGTTTAGGGTTTTGCAGAGGACTCGGCGGCTGAAAGTTTGTTTAGCTGATTATTATAGACTTCAAATACACTTTGATTGTAATTTTTATGTGATTTTTTAATCACATCAAAATAGAAAAATTATAAGCCGCCTTAAACTTTCTGTGCACATGAAAACTTAGAATTAACACTATCACATGGTCCTAGACTCCTAGTATATTCCGTTTATACTCCATAAATTTATTGTTAGTGAATTTAGATTAAATTAAGTCTAACAAAAAAGAAATCGACAAAAAAATGGAATTTCAGAACTTTCTTAATGATTTTTATGTATTAAAATTTGAAAACCCGAGAAGAATTCAGATTTGCTGATTTCCTAACATTAGCACAGATACAAGGAACTAAAGGTTCTTATTAATTAAAAAGGTTATAAATTCTCAATAGTTAAACTGGTTGTTATTTAACTTTATTATTCCCTCCGGATCAAAAGTGCTCACTTAGTTTTTTTTTTGTTTTTGTCAAAAAAAGTGTCTACTTATCAAATCAAGAAAAAATTAATCTTATTTTTCCAAATTTGCCCCTATGAAGTGCTATTTGATCAAATCTCATTACCTATTTAATTACGGGTAGTTTAGTCAAATTACTTATTTTTTTAGGAGTTAGTATTTTCTTAAAGGGTATGCAAATAGCTAAGTGGACACTCTTTTCTATCCAGAGGGGAGTACTAACGAGTATGTAATTCAGTTTAAATATGATTAAAATAATTATGACAAAAAAAAATAGACAAAAACTTAGAAATAAATGCTTTGGGAACGATTAATTAAAAGGTTCATAAATTGTAGGAAATTTAAAGGGGAAAATCTGGATTCTTATTATTTTTTCCATGATTTAAAATATGTGCGGCAAATTCATTATTACATATATAGAAGTCCATAAAACTAATTCATTTATCATGAACTTATTGTTATCTAAATAGGCGTTTGGACATGCGATTTCATGTCATGGTTGAAATCCCAAAGCATTCAAAATGCACGATTTGAGATTTCAAATCATGGTTTCAAAAAATTTAAATGTAAAACTTGACTCATAAGTTTACATTTTATAAAAGAAGACCCATAAATTGGTAGATATTTTTAACAATTATTTCCACCAATCATTTGTCAACCCCATTAACTTCTAGCAACCTTTATTTATATTCTAAGTTCTACCAAGTCATAGTTACATTACTATTCATGTTAAATTTTTGTCTTTATTGAACTAAAATTTGATCAATCGATGTTGTATTTTTTAGAAAAGCCTTCTAGTAGCATATTAATTTTGTTATGAATTATGACTTGCTCATTTAGTAAGATTGTATAAGAAGTGGGAAAGTTTTGATAGTTTTCACAACTTGTGGTGTTTTTATGTCTATAAGAAGAAAAACAACTTAGTAAATTCAAATTGCACGTCCAAATATGATTTCATCTCATGATTTCAAATCATGTCCAAACGGCTCGTAAATGAGTTTAAGAAAGGTTATAGTAGTAATTCTACATACAATTTTTTTTTTTGGGTGAACCTATATACAAAATTTAAACAACGACAAAAACGTAAAATTGAAAATCTTTATATGCGTATGGAGATTTTATACTCTAATAATAGTATAGATTATATCAATTCTAACTACTCCTATAATTTATGAAAATATTATTAAAAGTAAATTGAATCCTAGTTTTACTTCTAACCATTATTTTTAGTATTATTATAATCTACAGTATATATATCATTAAATGTTTAGGGTTTAGTCACTTTTAACTCAGACACGGCCACCTGTCTCTCCTCTCGTCCTTGCCTTTCATAATTTTTTAAGTAGTATTTTCTTTGTTTCAATTTATTAATATTCATTCATTTTTAATCCATACTTGTCTTATACACTATAATAAATTTAAAAAGAAAAAATCCTTCTTTATGCCCATCAAATACAATCACCTATAAATTGATAACGAATCAGTTTCTCGTTTTTTGTTTTGACTTGGAGGAATTATATCAGAATCCAATTTCGTATTATCCAATATGATTGTGGAGTCAATTCCTCAAATGGTTATTAAATTTGTAAAAAAATCCTATTAAAGTAACTTTTGATATTTTTTGGTCAATAAGGTCATCAAACTATTCCCTAGTTTCCAATAAAGTAAAACAATCCATTTTTGGACATAATCCCCTTAACCCATTTTTAAATTACAAAATTCATTATCTAGGCATAATTTTCCGGTACTTCGAAATTCTTGTTCAAATAATATTTCATGTTTTAATAATAAAAAATCAAAGTATTATTTCAAGTTATTATAAGAATAAAACAATATCACAATTCAAACTTTAAGTACACTACCAGATTTTCTTTGTTATATCAACTTCTTTTGAACTATTTTAATATTTTTCTATTGCTCAAAGCAGGAAATTAAATATTTCACTGAATGAAAGTGCTTGGACATAATTGAAACACATGAGACGTTATATAGATGCGTGATGCATGTATAATATTTGGATAAATTTTCTCAAAGAAAAAATCATGTTGGATAACTACTTCGTAAAAATGAAAACATTTTTAGAATTAGTTGTATATATGCTTTCTAAAAATATAAAATATTTATATTAATAATCCACTTATTTGTAGTAGTTAAATAAAATCAAAATATTACAAGTTCATCTCCAAGAAAATAAAAATAGTAAATACTTTTTTTTTTATAATCAAAAATTTTATATATCAGGAAAAATTATTTATAATCAATTAAAAAATCTATAGTTAACCGTCATGCTTAACTCTACGATCATTCAACTATATCCTTTTATTTTCTACTTTAGACACAATTTTGCAATATTCTAAAATGTTTGTTTGAATTAATATTTTTCACATTTTGAAAATAAAATAAAACTATTCAATTGGGTTATATAATTTTAAAATAAGTCATAGGGTCTCATATCCAAAAATGAAATGTTTTACCTTTTTGAAAATATAGACATAATTTGATGATTTTATTATTTAAAAAAATTTAAAAATTACTTTAGTAGAATTTTTCTACGAGTCCAATGAACTTAAGATAAATTTATAGCCTGTTTGGCCAAGCTTCTAAAAATAATTTATTTTCAAAAGTACTTTTCAAAATCAGTTTGTGTTTGACCAATTAATTTAAAAAGTACTTTTGAGCAGTAATTAGTGTTTGACCAAGTTTTTAAAAAGTGCTTCTATGTGTATTTTTCTCAAAAGTACTTTTCAAAAAAGTGCTTTTGGGCAAAAGCTACTTTTTTAGCTTCTGAAAAACTGCTTCTGCTATTCCCCAAAAATACTTATTTTCTTCTAAAAACTTGACCAAACACCTCATTTTTTTTAAAATAAGCATTTATTGAAAAAATTTACTTTTCGGGGAAAAATAAGCTTCACTGAACAAGCTATTACTATGTGGTCGTGGGGTATCAAGTTTTCAATCACCTTTGTCAGTTCCTGGAGAACAGATAGCACCTGTACTTGTTCTCCAACTTTCTAGACATCTCTCTGACAATTCCTATCGAGAATCTCCTCTTCCTTAAAATGGCTTCCACTATGTTTCCTCTTCACTTCAGAACATTCTTCATCACCTTAGCATGGCAACTCTTTGTACTACTTCATCATCGTCATCTTCTTTTTCTTCTTCTTGGTCCCTCAAAAACAGCCCCAACTCCCATTACCTACCTTCTATTTCTTCAATTTTCAAATACTCCTCACTTTGCCCAAAACCCCACTTCTCATTTTCACTATATTCCACTTACAACCCAAAAAGATTGAATCTTTATGTTCCTTCTAAAAAAAGATTAGATTTTTATGTTAAAGCTGTGGAAAAAGAAGATGAGAATGAATCTTCTTCTGTGGCTGTAGCTTCAGAAGAAAATGATTCTCCAAAGAAAGAGGAGCATATTCATGAGGGTGAGTCTGAGTTAGAGAGGATAGAGAGGGAGAAACAACAAGAAATGGATTGGAAGACTGATGAGGAATTCAAGAATTTTATGGGGAATCCTTCAATTGAGGCTGCTATAAAGCTTGAGAAAAAGAGAGCTGACAGGAAGCTTAAAGAGCTTGATAGTGAAACAAGTAGCAACCCACTTGTGGGGTTCTTTAAGAATTTGGTTCGTGGTAGTTTGTCCAGAGAGAAAGAGAGGTTGGAAAAAGCAGAAGAGGCTTTTGTAGCTCTTGATCTTAACAAGGTAATGTTCTATTCAAATAGTGTAATGCAATCCTTTCTTTTCTTGGGGCTTTGATGCATAAAAGTTAGTAAGTTCAGAGTGGGGGCGGCCTAATTTATATATACATTTTTAGAAATACTTTTGCATATGTATATATGGTTAGCAGTTGTTGAATAATATGAGTCTAAGATGAACTTAAATGGAGCGGCTTATTCAGTGAGGAATATATAATCGACCCAAACTTGTTGACTGTTGAGGTTTAGTTGTTCTTGTATACTCCCCCTGTCCCAATTTATGTGACACCATTAGGAATTTTTAATTTTGACTGTGAATTTGAACATGGAATCTTTTTAAGTTTTTTTGAACAAAAATTACATAATTTGAAACTACTTAAAAGGTGCTATAACTATAATTGACGATTCAAAATATTTAAAAGTCAATAGGTAAAATTGCAGTAAAAAAACTCGTTTTGAATCTGAAATCAGAGAGGTACCACATAAATTGGGGCGGTGGGAGTACATGGTTAGCAGTTTTTGCTCTGCTGTTATGTTGTACTTGCTGATAGTTACTTCATTGTCTTAGAGACAAATTTTTGGTGTATCTGATGTTTGTATAAATTTTCTATCGCAGCTAAGGAATTGTTTTGGCTTTGATACTTTCTTCGCGACTGATGTGAGGAGATTTGGAGATGGGGGAATTTTCATTGGAAACTTAAGGAGGCCTATTGATGAAGTAATACCCAAATTGGAGAAGAAGTTATCAGATGCTGCTGGAAGGGAGGTCATCTTGTGGTTTATGGAGGAAAAGAAGGATGATATTGTAAAGCAGGTACGCTTTAGCTGTTCAAAAGAGATATTTTTATTTTTTCGTTATGCCTTACTAGATTAAGGTTTCTGCGGATGGACTACATTATGGTTAGTTGAGGATGTTTGCTACTTGGTTTAAGGAAGTTGTTAGCCGGAGATTTGCAACTATTGCGCCATATATAACTCCAAAATTTCACTTTAGTGCTTTTGATTTTTAACATGTTGTATTTGATCGTGGAGAAAACATCAACATTTGGAAGGAGGACAGTGATGTAGGTGAAGAGTTAAACCTAATGGAGTCCAGAAAAATGGAAACGAAAAGGTGTATTTGATGTGTTAGAAGAGTGCTTCTCTGTAATGAACCTCCTAAATAATTCCATTCATTGCAGTATATATTCTTTCATGAAATTTATTTATTTGCGTGAGGTAAAAGATTACTTTGTGTCATTTCAGATGTTTATAGTAAATATTTCATTTGGTTGCCGGTGTAAATGACAAATAATGCCGATGATCTTTTGTCGTCTCAGGCTTGCGTGGTACAACCGAAGTCGGAGATTGATCTTCAATTTGAGTCAACCAAATTAAGTACCCCGTGGGGTTATGTCAGTGCGGTAGCTTTGGCCGTAACAACTTTTGGCACTATCACTTTGACCAGTGGTTTCTTCCTTAAGCCTGATGCTACGATTGATGATTACTTGGCCAACGTTGTACCTCTTTTTGGTGGCTTCTTGACCATTTTGGGTGTTTCAGAGGTATGAATTGTATTTCTCCATTAAATCGTGCGAGTTGATGGCTAAATCTCATGAAAGCTTAAAATCAAATCTCAAATTTGCTTTTTGTGAATGTCAGAAATTTGTACTATATTTGGTTTCTAAGAAATTCTTGTTGGCCATGTAAACTTTTGACCTTTAGATACACCCAAGCATAAAGTAGTGTAAGTTACTTGGTGCCCTTCGTATTATCGGATTGACATGATGTGTTGTGAGGAGTGTCAGAACTTTTATATTATAGACATTTTATATGCTGAACATGAAAAACTGGTTTATTATAAAAATGGCTGATTATACATATCTAAAAGACGATGCAACTTAACCACTTAGCATTCTAGACCATATTCTTTAAGTTGGTCGGAATATGATGCCATGAACTACTGAACTAGTGGACTTTATAATTTAACATAAATTTTGTTGCTATAGGTATTAACAGGGATGCTTCTGAGTATTTATAAGTATCCATTTTATCCATATTCCTCGCTGTCCCCTATCCAGGTGTAGAACCCTACCTGTGGTTTTGACCTATCAGTATGAGCATCATTTTACTTTGGTTTCTGAGCCTATGATAAGCAGTTTGTTTGATACGATTCAATTTCCTTGTATGTAATATTAGTTGTGTGATGGGTACCAGAAGCAGGTTGTAAAGCTCCAATGACGAAACTATAACACCCTGTCCTCAATGATAATTGCACATTGAAATACTGCGTGTCCTATTTCAATGATAAATGTTTCCCCATGCTGGGGAACTTGTCATCGCATTAAAAACTGTGCGTCCTGTTTTGACTTGGGATAAGTATAACAGAATTAGTTTTAAACGTCTATTAGTAAAAGGAGAATTGGTGGGCCATAAGAATTACCATTTGATTGTTAGAACAATCAGGAAAGGGAGAAAAAGAAAGGGTTTATTGACTAAGTTAACAGACAACAGTGGGTGTATGTAACTTCTGTGCTAAGTGACATCAAGAGTTTCGTTTTTGACAATTAATGGAGTGCAAATGAAAACTGGGATGTAAAAGGATGGGATGAAATTTTTGGGAGCTTGTATGCCGTAAAATGTCAAGTAAGTTGAAAAATTATCATGACACTCGAAAGAAAATATTAGTTAGCTTGAAAGCATTGCATCTTTATATTTCCGAGCTTGTAGCCTTTACAACTTCCTCCTATGATGTAATTGCTTTATTATCTTGATGAACGACAAATTTCCGATGCCGCTGTTTTGCTTAATAATTGCTATGTTTCTTGATGCATGGCAGATAACCACAAGACTAACTGCTGCGCGCTATGGTGTCAAACTTAGTCCATCTTTTCTTGTTCCATCCAGTTGGACTGGGTGCCTGGGTGTCATGAATAACTATGAATCCCTGCTACCAAATAAGAAGGCTTTATTTGATATTCCAGTTGCTCGTACAGCAAGTGCCTATTTGACATCACTAATTCTTGCAGTTGCTGCTTTTGTGGCTGATGGAAGCTTTAATGGAGGCGACAATGCACTGTAAGTGATTAATATTGTCCTCCCTTAAAATGGTGCATTGCACTAGAGTAATTTCTGTCTCATATACACTTAAATATCCGATGCAATTTTTGCTTTTTCCCTTCTTATTTTGACCGACATGATTTAGACTGTGGTTCTGAAAACAAAAATTCCTCTGGAACACTTGTATCAATTTGTCTGAATGTGTGTGTATTCAAGTCATCGGTATTCTAGGTAAAGGTTTCCCATCATTCTTTTGCCCAGTGGCGGACCTAGTAAGAGCCCAGGGGGTTCATCCCTTCGGCGAAAAATTGCACTGTATATACAAGGTGAAAATTATTTTTTATGTATATATAGTAGACGTTGAACCCCCTTAGCTTCTTCATTTATGGTTTCTTTATATTTTTGAACTCCCTTGGCATAAATCCTGGCTCCGCCACTGCTTTTGCCACCATGGAATAACTAACATGCACAAACAGCTTGATGGCTCAAACTTTTTGATGCTTTATGTGTCCTTTACAATTAATGAAAAAAAAAAAATTGCAGAATTGACATGACTTACGAGCAAAATTTGATATGCCATTTCGAGAAATTTTCAAGTGTATCATACTTGTCTCCTTTCCGTCTAACCTCATCAGCGTGAATTTTATTAAGGGATTTTTTTCATTTTTGGCCCGGTGGCCGAAATTAATTACGGGCGCTAGCCAAAATATACAAAATCTATACACTGATTATGTATATTATATGTATATTGATGTTTATTTTGTGTATCCGCTATGTATATTATACTTAATATACCCAACAGTATGTATATTATACTTAATATACACAACCTATACATTTTCTGGCTATTATTCTTTGAGAAGTCCAAAAATGTAATTTTATTCTTTTGAGAAGTCCAAAAATGTAATTATCCCTTTTATTAATTTGATTGCCCTGTTTCCTCTGCAGTCTTTTCTATATTACTTCTGCTTATTGTTCTCTCTTCTTTTTTCAGGTACATAAGACCTCAGTTCTTTTATAACAATCCTTTGTTCTCCTTCATTCAATATGTTGTCGGGCCATATACTGATGATCTTGGGAATGTGCTGCCTTATGCCGTTGAAGGTGTGGGAGTTCCTGTTGATCCCCTTGCTTTTGCTGGTCTTTTAGGTCAGTTTCTCAAAATTTGTTCTTTTGTGCTGACTTCATACAGTAATTTATGGTGTGACCTCAAAGCATTTTGATTACATTTGGCTGTGTTCCTAAAACATAAATATTGTCGTCCCTTCATACAGGTATGGTTGTTACGTCGTTGAACCTCTTACCATGTGGAAGACTAGAAGGTGGGCGCATCGCACAAGCTATGTTTGGCAGGAGCACTGCTACTTTGTTATCTTTCGCGACTTCCCTGTTGCTAGGGATAGGTGGTCTAAGCGGAAGCGTGCTATGTCTAGCATGGGGACTCTTTGCAACCTTCTTCCGCGGGGGAGAGGAAGTCCCTGCACAAGACGAGATCACCCCTCTTGGAAATGAGAGATTTGCTTGGGGTTGTGTACTCTTCTTGATGTGTTTCCTAACCCTTTTCCCCAACGTTGGTGGCACATTCTCCAGCTCATTTTTTGGTGCTCCATACTTCCGCGGTGATCTGTGATCAAGAATTAGTGTATATACTTATAGGAATACTAGTTCCTGCAAGCCTAGGCTCAGGTCAAGGTAAAGAGTACTCATAAAAGTTTTAATTAGAAAAATATAATTTGTGTTGCGTTCTCTTCTGGCACAAGTCCTTTAATATGGTTGCTTCTTAATTATGTATTACTATAAATTATTTAAGTTGGTTCACAATTGGATAACTCTACTAAAAGAATTGTTTATGAGAATATAATTGTACATTGAAAATGCATTTTAGTATTTTATGAATTTGTTAACATACGAGTATAATTTTTAGTTTAAGATAAAAATAGATGTTTGGTATATATTAATTAGCCGTTCGTAATCTCATTGGCCTGTGGTAGTACAATACGATGATTAAAGCCTAGGTCTAAATACATCTATACACACTATATTTATTCTTTCATTGAGAGACTTAGCAAACTTAATTATAAATAAATATTAAAAAAAAATTGACTCTTTTAACTTATTTTAATAGATGCTATTTCTAATTAAATCATAAAAAAAAATGTTAAAAATATCAAAAAGTAATTTTTTTTCTTAATTTAAACTTTCTTTTTCCTAAAAAAAATGCATTTTCTTTTTTTGGTTTTTTTAGTGTTAGTGGAATATTATTGTGTAAAGTTCACATCATAATAACCTTAAGCTATCAATCCCAAATAAGTTAGGATCGACTAAATTTAAATAATTTAATCATGTCTTAATGAGATGACATAGCTAATAATTTTGTAAATTTGTGTTAAAATATCATACATAAATTTATATTTTCAAAATACAAATTAAAGATCATTAATAAACAAGAGCATGGGAAATTTAATTGTAATTTTAAAATTTATCCAGTGAAAAATATCATCTATCTTTTTCAATAGTAAATGAGTTCCTTAGAATTATTGTATTTTCTCATCTTTGTTACAATTATTTTTGTTAGCTATGACATCATCATTTTAGACAACTTTTGAAGCATTTTAAATGATCTCAAATTTGTTTATATTTACCCAGGTGAATGTGGCAACCTAAGTAATAAATAAATAAAGTAGGGGTAAAAGTATGGGATAGAAAAATACATATCCACCAGCAAAAAGTTAATTTGTGAGATCATGTATTATCAAAATAGGTTTGTAAATGTCTTGATTTATTGAAAACACATTTTGGCATATGATGTAAGTAATAAATATCAAATACAAAGGCAAAATTAAAAGTGCAAACCATTTGGTAAGCAAGCTCCCAAACAAGAAAATCCATTACATTGTCACTTATTATATACAGTAAAATAATATTGTAAAGCGCTACTGCATTGTTTGAGTGAAATTATCCAATGGAATGTGCCTTCAACATGTTTTAGTTTTCTGCATAATCCTTTTAACCAATGAGAACACAAGTTGTTCAGGACAAATCACTCAACAGATGTATTTGCTCTTTTCTGCAATGGGCTTTATGTTTATGGCCTGACATCTTCATTCTTCTTCATACCTGGAGGACTATAGGTTGGACCAATCTAGACAACTTTAAAATAAAAGGAAACAAGATTTATTCAACACCAAACCACAATTACTTTATAATCATGGTAAATTAAAAATAAATAATAATAAATATTACTCCCTCCGTCTTATTTAGGTGATACACTTTGACTTGATATGGAGTCTAAGATAGAAATAAAGATTTTAAAACAAGTTATAATATGTGATTATCATCTCATTAAGGTTTTTCTTTAACTAGCTATGTTTGTATCCATTTTGCCTTAGACCTCGTTCCAAGTTATGTAGACAAGAAACAATAAAGTTGTAGATCTTTTTATACCATCGACCAAGTTAAGATAACTTTCTATAACGGGTCTGATCTGTTTATAACGGAGTAAATAAACAAGTCATGTAGACAAGAAAAATAAAGTTTGGATATTCGTGGGTCTTTCAAGATTTTCAACTAATATTAGTTCTCTTAATTGGGAAGAGTCTGGCCTAATCCAAGGCATTAGTTTTACTTGCGTTCTTTTCTCGTGCTATAATTGAGTACCGTTAATCCGTTTCGGTTAAAGAAAGTTGAGAAGATTAATTTTGTTTTAACATCTATTGATTTATCATTTTCTTATAAAGACAAGATTCCATTTGATAATATCACACGTTATCATTCTTCGAGAAGGATTAATAACCTCTATATTGCGGCCTTTAAATTAGACCACAGAAGGTTCTTTCAATCAATAAATGTCAAAGCCAAAGTATCCTAATCTAACAAACGACAATATAATTAAGGGGAAAGAGTCAAAAATATTTCTTTACTTTGTTTTAACGGCTAAAAGTATACTCCGAACTAATTTTGGGTCATTTATGCCCCTGCTATTATGAAAGTTGACAAATATATCCTTCATTTGACAGAAATCCCCAAATTGATTTGAATAACCCAATTTCTTAAAAAATAACTCACTCCCCTGTTTTATCGGCCCCGACCCATGGCCCGAAATCAATGATTTTGAAAGCTGCTCTGATTTCTTGCTATACCTTTATACCAACTATACTTTTATCTCACACCAATTGACCGAAACCATGAGAACGCATCAAGAGAATAATATGCAGCACTTTAAATTTCCAGTACAAAAGCAACTTCAAGCTATTATAATGAACGTTCAATGGCAAAAACAATATGATTAAAATACATTAGATAACAAAATCAACCGAGTTCACGGAAGCCAAGTGTTGAAAAGGCTCTGATTTCTTGCTAACTGAAATCAATGGTGTTTTTTTTTTTGCTTTGTAGTAGCGATAACGGGTAATATGGCGGCAACAGTCTGTGGTGGGAAAGGGAATGGGAGAAGTGGTTGGTCGGAGATGAGTTCGCCGGAGAGTCAAGTTGCTGGAGGAGAAAATATGAGAGAGAAGAAGACTTGGGTTTTTAGGAGGCGGGGACGTATTTGAATCAATTTGGGGATTTTCGTCAATGAAGGATATAGACTTGGGTTTTTAGGAGGCTGGACGTATAAAATATGGGAATGGGTTATTTTTTCCGAAATCGGGTTATTTGAATCAATTTGGGGATTTCCGTCAATGAATGATATATTTGTTAACTTTCATAACGGCAGGGGCATAAATAACCCAAAATTAATTTGAAGAATATTTTTAATCATTAAAACAAAGTAGAGGAATATTTTTGACCCTTTTCCCTATAATTAAACTACTATTTATTTATTTATTTTGGAAGTTTCTAGTAAAACCCAAAATTAAAGGAAAAGAAAAGAGGTTTCATTGATCATGCTGGAAAAGGCTAGAGCCTTATGATGATTTTGGAGAATGCTAATCCAGCTACCATACATGCAAGTAATTAATAATGATTGGGCCGGGACGATGTTTTTTTTATCCTATAACTATATATACTACTAGAAATATAGGCTTTTTGCACTGATTATCAGTGAGAAATTTGTATTATAAAACATGATTTTTCACCTCATTTCCATCGAATCAGTTCACAGGAAAAATACATGGTGGGAAACAGCCTATTGAAACTCTAAGAAACTTTCTAATTTTTCTGTTTGAAAACAGTACTATTTTTTTTCTTTTCTCACTAAGTCAACCAAAATATATGTGAGAATAGCATTAAACTTTTTTTGTGGGAAATTTCAGAGGGAATTAGTAGTGATAGAAAATATGTACCATCAAGCGACTGATATACATGATAATGCGAGAAATTAATTAAGCCATTGAAAATTTACTAAACATCGTGAATTCTATTTTAAGTTGTTTCATTCCAAAAAAAGAAAGTACATAAATCCATGAGAGATTGCTCATAAAACGATTTTATACGTGAGTTAGCACCCTAATATGCATACCTTGATACCTATATAGAATATACACGCCTAATATACACCTTATTTAATACTCCTATTGCTCAAGCTTACACTTTAATTTCTTTCTAAAAATTAAGCTCTTATTTTGTCTTAATTTGCTTTTTAAGAGATGTTTGATAATATAGAATCATCTTTTTTGGACTCGGAGTACAATTATATCGAGGTACTATGTACGTCAAAGCTAAAAATTATCCTATTAATCTATGCAACGACAATTAATAAAACAAAATCATTTTGTTTTTCTATTTTCTTGTCAATTTGAACCCAAAAATGAAAAAGAAAAGATGCTTCATTGATCATGTTGGAAAAGTCTAGAGACTTACTATAATGATGTTGGAGCTAGAATGCTAACATCCAGCATACAGCAATAATGATCGGGACGTATTTCTTGGTGCAACACAGCTAATATAGATCTACATCATCGATTTGAATTCTATATTATTGAATACTTGTAAAAGCAAAATACGTACATTCTTATATTAAATAGTAGATCTAAACACATAATTAAAAAAAATCTAATTAGTATTATAAATTTTAAAGTTGAATTTATAGAATTTAAATTTTGAATTCGATTTTGTGTGATCACAAATACAATCATACTTGATTTGATGAAATTGTTTAATCTTAAAGGAGATCGATCTTCTATAATTTCGCACTCGAGAGATTATTTATTGGTTTCCTCCTTTTCTTTCATTAGCTCTTCGTGGGAGGGATACAATTTAGATCCGGTTTCAGAAACTCCTATTGATGGAGTCGTTTGACATGACCTTAATGTCTGGCGTATCACATCCTGAAATTGTAGAAAGCAAATCTTGACCCACCATGCATCGATATAAAAAAATGTAGATATTTTTCATTAGAAGGGGAGGGAACGTACGTAAGCTACCACCCAACTTTAATTTTGTAAAATGTGTGACTCCTTGGGCAGGTGGTGGATAGGCGCATGGCAGAATTAATCATCACAGAGTGATGATGATATAATATATGTGCATCGTGGAGCGTGTTTAATTTAGACTTAAATTACTACTCCATCAACACTCATGCAGTCCTTTCCATATATAGAAAATCAAATCATTTAGATATATGCAATGTTGAATGTGGTCTCGTTGGTTCCCTCTCACCACCCATGACCCATGTTGCCCGTTCCCTACCTCATCTTCTCTGCTGCATCATCTGTCTTCAATTAACCACTTCATGTTTAGTAACTTTTCGCAAGGATAGCAGATAGATAGTATCTCTTCATTCTTCAGTTAATTTTTCTAATTCAAACTCTCTAATTATAAAATATATCTTTTTAATTGAGAGCAATTTTTTAATGAATCTTACGCGGTATGAATTCATATTAATTAAGATTCAATGTGAATTATACACACAAGATGGAAACAAAAAAAATAAAAAATCTTTTTAACATCCTAATTATATAGCTCAACATACAAGATTCTCAATTTTATGATATTTATCCAATATATAGTAATCATCAAAGTAGAGATATCTGAAGTTCATATAAGAGCAAAGTTTAGTGAGATTTTATCAAATGAGTAAAATGGACACTTCATGTTAGTCCATTTTACTTGTCATATTTCTCTTTTACACATTTTTTAATAAAATATTAATTAAAAAGATAATTTGACTAAATTACACTTGTTTATTTTTACGAACTCAATTTAATACTATTCTTTCTTTCATCTCATTAATCTCTCTCTGTATTTATTAAAATATGGGTAAAGATGGGAAAAAAACAAATTATATCTTAATATTTTATATGACAAATATTTTGAACCAAATACTTTTTGATAATCAAGACAATAAAATGGAGTGGAAGGAGTAACACTTATTTTTCAACCATAAATAAATAAATTAAGTCTTCGTTATCTGGAAAGAGAGAGAAGCTTAATTTAACGGAGACCAAAAAATTGACGTAGACCAAATGTCGGGTTGTGGAAGAGGTCAACTCCGTGCTTCATTCTTCGTTGACGATATCTATTTTTTTTTAATAGCAAATTAGCAATGCAATACATTAGTCTCCAAATACATTACCACACGTCCATTACTTTCTCTAGAAGTCTTCATGAAATATCCACAAAACGTTGGCCACCCTTTTTCTTAGCTTTTCGTCATCCTTCCGTAGTTTTCTCTTTTACCAAAAAAGAAAATCATAGATAATTATGGAAATTTATATTTTAGATATTGCTAAACTTATTATACTAAACAGCTCTTTAAATACAGCACACTTGTCCCTGTTTCCTTGTTTCCCAACTCTATAAATCCATTGTTCTCCAAAAATCACTTCCAGACGAAGAAAAAAACATGGCTAAGCTTAGCACATTTTGCATGATAGCATTCCTCCTTCTCACACTAACTTGCGCTGCTTCCCGTCCGATGAGTACGCCTTATCACGACGTTACTCCGATGGAGCATAGTAAGGTATGTGTATTGGATTATTTATTATCTTCTAATCCCCATGTTTCAAATTTTTGTTAGCTTCTACGAAGGAGGTTTAAAAAACATTCTCATCCATTGGGAAATTCTGTTGTACAATTAGGTTATAACAATAATTTATTTTTATATATAAATAAATGATTGAATCTTCCTAAACGTAAGGGAAGCTTTTAATTAGTGTAATGACAGAGCTGGTTCAAAAGAAAAGTTAGACCATAATTTCAAATTTTAGATATTAGCATTATTACAAAAAAAAATTGAATTCCCTAGATTTAAATTTATGATTCCGCCACTAAATTTACATTTAAATTTTCACGGCTTAGAGCCGTGGAAGCATCTACTAATGCATCAGGGTATGCTGTCTATAGAGCAGCCCTTGGTGCGGTCCTTTCCCGAACCCTTGCTCACGTGGTATGCTTTTGTGCACTGGATTTCCCTTTTAACTGATTCCGTTGCTTGTGATTATTAATGCAGTATAAGGCAGCAGGGAAAGTAGAAGTGGACGAAAGATGTGAAGGTCTTGGAGAAGAAGAATGTTTGATGAGAAGAACGTTAGAGGCTCACCTTGATTATATCTATACCCAGAGGCATAAGCAACCCTAGATTTTCGTTTCTCTTTAGTTTTCTTCATTAAATATAGTTTTATTCTTTCTTTTCTTCTTCTTCTTCTTCTTTTCTTCTCTAGTTATATATGGACATGTGATGTATTAGTTAATGACGACTCTTCGACCTGGTCCCTTGTTTCGATCTAGATCAGTTATATATGTTATTGGTATCCCATCAATCTAATTCTTACATTTTTTTGATGATGATATAAAAATAAAAATAAAAAACTGAAATTAGCTACAAACTTCGTCGTTAATCCGACGCAAAAATACTTGTAGTTGACAAAAATTTTGAATAATCCGTAGGTGAATAGAATTAACGATGGATAAGTTGTCTGTCTTAGTTCCTGTTAATTAGCAGTGATATATAATTCACAAGCTAATGTTTATTTAAATTTGAATTCGCATCGGAAAGTTTCATGTTGTTGTAAAGCTAGCGCTCTCTAACAAAAATAACTTTGTATCCACCCTAGCTCGAACCCGAGACCTCTAATTAAGGATGAAAAAGTTTGTGTTTCTATTGTTCTCTTGTTCTCTGACGTTATTAGTTTATTAATATGGAAGTGCATAATACTTTAAAACGATGCTTTCCTTTTTCTTTTTAAGTTCTATTTTTTATCTGGAGTTGAGGATTTGTGAATGTGTAAGTGAAGTGTTTTTATTTCTGTAATATTTAAGTGTTCAATACTTTTAAAAAAAGTTTCGTTACGAAAGCTTTTCTTCTTAATAATAATATGATAGTGTTAATTATGCTGTCAAGTGACGTCTACGATTTCATCATTTCTCAACGAACACCTTTTTAAAAGAAAGGTAAAGCGCGACTAATTTATAATAGGGGTCCAAGCAAAATCATTAGTATATTAAAGTTTAATTTTCCGTTTAATAATTTCTCTCTTTACAAGTTACAATTTGAAATGCATAACATTATGTGCTAATATTACAGTATTGGTTGTTTCTATATTGAATAATTAACATGCCCTGTTTGGAGTCCCGAATATAATTTGTTTTTCCCTTTTTTGGTCGTATGCCTTCTTTGTGTTCGTCTGTATATATGGCAAAGTTGGTCGACACTAACTGTAATAATTACAAATAGGGAGACAACCGAGACTCTTTATAAAACTACTCCTTTTTATTTTAATTTATAGAACAGGCGATTCGTTCTGACAACTTCAGACCAGATACACCTCTTTAAATTTATTGATTGTACAAGAAAAATCGGGCTACTTGATTGGTAAGGAATAGTTTTCGGAGAAAAAAGTTTTTGATATATAAACTCCACTTTTTGGTATTTTTATATTACTGGTTGTTTCATTACTTTTGCATACTCTAGATATTGTATTATACTCCAGTTAGGTACGGTTCAATTACTTCTTGATTACACATGCATATAAATAAATGTTTGGTGGATAATCTAGAAAGACCAACGTACGTTAATCTTAATATATTCTTGAGCGTGCTTTGAGACTGAAAACCTGAATCTACAAGGGTCAAACACCCCCACGATTCAATTTCTCAACGTAATGACGCTTGTAACATATACATTGGTTGGATTAAAGGTAGACCTAATAAAGGATTTTCTTCTCATTCGAACAGAAGGAAATCGAAGAGGCTTCCCCTATACATTACCAACTGTTTGCATTTGACATATGCCTCTTAATTAATAATCTGAGTTTAGCTTATATAATCGCAACAATAACAATTATGTTATTGGTCTCTATCAAAATCTAACTTCATAACCAAAAGTCTAAAGTTTCAAAAGTTAAAGCTCAAATTCTGATCTTCAAATTTAACGTTGAACTCTGTCAGATCCCAACTTTGGACCTGACGGTTTGAATTATCAGAATTCATAACCGCAATTTCCACTCAGATCCGCTTGTCTAAAGTTGATTATGCTGCAGCTAAACTTTAAGAACTGTATAACTTGCGGCTATTTTTTAAAGAAGGTCTAAAAGAGCATATTCTGCATTTCAGTCATATCTTTGGGCCGATTTGACCAATTAATTGGGTTAAGGCCCGATAAATTTAAACCACGCAATTGCCTTGAAAAAAGGAAATGGTAAACTATTAATCTGGAGGCTATTAGCACTCAATTGTAATTATAATATAGTTCAGGAAACAATAGCACTAATATTATCCTACCCTATATTCTGAGCATTAAATAATACAAATGGTATGTTGCAGTTGCTAGTCAGTGGTATCCTTATACTAAAATCTATTGACATGGGTCAGTAATCAATTTCTACGGTACATTTTAAATTCTTAGCAGAAATCGGGTCTTTTATCTCCACATAATCTTTTCAATGAGTTTAGAAGAATAACTTTAATATCAAGCTCATTCCTATGTCGATCCATCAATCAATTATGTCCCAGTCTCAAATTATTTGGGGGTGGACTATATTAGTCCTTAATTAGAAGCAAATTCTAGTGCATGCAATCCATCCAAATTGTATTTAATTTTCTGCTGTTGTAGGCTTGTAGCTTCCTTATAACTTTTGTACCAACTGCTTCGTCAGAAAATGAGAGAATAATTTAAATGCTGATAATTGAGGCAATCTTATAGTCATGACTAGGGTATATATGGACTGGGTTGGTTCAAATTTTTCAAATACTAAACTAAATAAATTTAGCCGGGTTTTAAAATCTATAAATCAAATCAAACCAATAAAAGACGGGTTTTTCAACCTCGGATTTTCTCGATTTTTTCGGGTTATTTTTTCGAGAAAAGTTTTCATACAAAATGTATAACTTTTACTTCAAAAATTTCTTTAGTCCTAGTAAGATACAACTATAAGGTGTTTCTTAAGAAAATAACACAAAATGTGAGGTATGTTATGACATTGTAATAAAATATTCAACAAAGAAGATAATGAAATCACATAAAATAAATATTGCTAATAAATAAGCCACAATGAAAATGATCATGATCTAAAATACTAATTCATGCTAAAATAAGTACGGCTAATAAATATTAATTACATGACAAAGAAAAAGTAAAAAAGTTATGTATTTTCATTGTTCAAATCAGTGCAAAACTAATGAATGGGCATTCAACACTACTATCATTTCTATTGTTAGAATCGAACTTCTTTTGTTAGCATTACCCTAGTATTTACTTGATTTTGGTTTGGACTTTATTTGAGTTTTATGGGCTATAAAACTTATTGGATAATTCAAAAGTCTAAGTCTGAGCTTCAAATAATATATTAAAAGACAAAAACAATGAAAAAATTAAGAAATAAATATAAATTACATTTAAATATTTTTATGTATAAAATATATCTAAAAATTGTATACATGTAATGTCGGGTTGTTTTGGTTCGATTTGATTTTTTTTTTTTTGGTTAAAACCAAGCCAAACCAATTATGGTGGGTTTTTTTTTTTGTCAATACCAAACCAAGTCAAACCAAACCACTAGTCGGATTTTTTTCTCGGTTTGACTCGAATTATCGGTTTGGTGCGGTTTGTCGGTTTTCTTTGTACACCCCTAGTCATGACTAAACTTGTCGGATGTGAAACAAATACAATAATAACAACAACAATAATTATGCCTCAGTCACGAATAAGTGTGAACTCACTCGCATTGTCTGTTTTAAGCCCGAATAAAGAAAGGTTGCGGTAATCTAATGTAAAACTTGACAATTCATGATGAATCCTCAGTGAAGGGAGTGGGTTATTTTCTTAGTAATTGGACAATTTTGATGGATTTGGGGGTTTCCATCCAAACAGAGGTGTATATGTGTGAAGTTTTTTGATGGTAGGGGTTTAATTGGCAGTATTGTGAAACCGATGATAAAGTTAGCCAATAAAAAAAGTAGAGAGTTATATTTGACCTTTTTCCCTGTAAAAAATTGTTGACAAACTTGTTAAAAGTTAAAACTAATTAGAATGTTTTTTTTTTTTCTGAAATTGTTTTTTATTATATCGTGGATAGGGGAAGGAAAAACATGAGAGGAAATTAAAATGTGAAAATTATTCACGTAGTCAATCAACTGAGCTAATAGATTAAAAATAACATTTAATAATTAAACTCAATGATTCCATTAAAAGTATCAAAGACAGCCTCTCTAACCGTCAAAAGGTTGAGGCAAGGTTTGCATAAGCTCTATCCTTTCGAGACCCAACCCGGTCGATTATATTGTTGTTGTTGATTCCATTAAACGTACAGATCATCACCAGACGCTGCAAAGATTTCAGTATTTGAGATAAGTTAGGGCCGTGCTACAGTAAGTAAAGTAGGAGCAAAATGCAAGCCCCAGTTTGGAGTCCTAGGCTAGCGAATCCGTTCAGCCGTTCATGCAAAACAGCAAACACTTTGCGGGCATTCTCATCATCATCAGCACCTTTATCTAACCAGTCTCGCGGTGGCCTTCCTCGTTTCTACTCCGAAATTCTCCCTCCTTCAAAGGCATGTTCTTTCTTTTTCATCACACTCTACTCTCACTTGTATACCCACATTCATACAGCAAATTCCTAATTAGCTAGTTTTTTTTGTTTTTTGTTTTTTCCTTCTAAGTATGGGATCTTGATTTTATTGAGAAAAGAACAGGGTTGAGTTTGTTAAACTACCATTTAAGCAGGGGGTGGAGGGAGAGTATTAGTTACAGCTTTGGTCGAACCCAATAGTATTAGGAAATTCATTAAAATATATGTAACTTTTTAGTTGTAAACCCAATAACTCTGACGACTATGGATTCGATGGCATATTCAAAACCTATAAACTCTAAATTCTGGTCCGGCCCCTTATAAGTGTCTATAAGCTGCAACCTTTCTCCTTTATTCTACTGAAAACCGGTTATCTGAAGCTCACGTTGGTAATTTCACATAAGTTGAATGAAATGAGTCTAGGAGTGGATAATGAGGATACTTATACCCGACCCCAACTAGTTTAGACTTGAGGGCTGTTGTTGTATTATTTGTACTCTGAAAGCTTTATTGTTACTCTATTCAGACTAGATGATTTAAGCGGCTCAGCTATGGTGTATTTATGGTTTTTGGGAATGCAGGATGGCGTTGTTCGTGTTAAAGGTGATGAATTCTGGCACATGACTAGGGTCTTAAGGTTGACAATTCATGATAGGTACTGCCACATGACAAATTCATTATGTGCCCGAGAAGTCGTATGCATAAAGCTAATTTTCATTGTCCACTAGTAGTATCTTTCTGTCATGGTTGGGAACTGCGAGAATGGCTTGTTCAAAAGTATTATCTGCATTGCTGTTCTTTTTGTTTTTAAATAACTGCGGTGTCCGGGCAACCTTGCGCGCACCTCGACTAATTCCACGAGATACCTGCCACCTACCTCCAGCAACAGGTACCAGGTAACTCTGTCCATCAAGGCTAGAACAGATGGAAGAAATCACATAGTGTTTTGTCTGTGTTGGGAATTGAACCTGAGACCTCATGGTGTTCAGCCCACTTCATTAATCACTGGGCCACACCCTTGGGTGCTCATTGGTGCTTTATTTTGAATAAGGAATGTGAATGTGCCTTTAATTCTCCAACGTCCTATTATTTTAGAAGCTTCTTCTACTCCCTTTCAAAATTCTCAATCTGGTTGTCCACTTTTGGTGTTTGTAATGTAGATTTCAGATCTGACAATTCTATGACGGATATGATTTTCAATAAATAGTTGTTTCATTTCCGTCCTAACATAAGCTATAAGAGTTGTAACAACAACAACATACCCAGTGTAGTGGGGATCTGGGAAGGGTAGGATGTACGCAGACCTTACCTCTACCTTTGTGGGTAGAGAGGCTGTTTCCGATAGACATAAGCCAGAAGGGTTGTCCTAGAAAGAAATTTAGTTGGTGCCTTGAACAATGGTACTGAGTTAATTTCACCTATTCATGATGTCAAATTTGCAAGGGTAGAACTATTTGATGGAAAAGGAGGATTAGTTGAAGGCTGTATACAGAACATTGATCAGACAGGATTGGATATTGTGGCTCTCGAGAATCCAAAGTCAGTATCTCCTCCTAACACACAGTGGCATGTCTATGCGGCATTTGGTGAGTATTTATGAGCACTAAGTTCCTGCCTTGCATAATGTGCACTAAGTTCCTGTAATGTAGGTACTCTCAAGGGAGGCCGAGCCGATTGGCTTGTGGAGAAATGTACAGTATGTCTGAATTGCTCATGTGAAATTGTATCTCTCGGGAAGCTTTTGGTAACCTGTTTGTTCACTCTCTTTGTCCGATGGTCTCAGGAGCTAGGAGCCTGTAGTGTGACCCCCATCTTGACGGAACGGTCTCCTTCAATATCAGGAAATCGCGTGGACAGATTACAACGTGTTAGTTTTGCTGCAGCTAAACAATGTAAGCTTTTTGACTTTGATACAGAATGTATTTTGTGGACTAATTCTCTTTGTGGGTGCTTGTGCGATGTTTTAGACATTAACAACATTTTGTTTTAGGCCAACGGCTGCATGAACTGGTTCTAAATCCTCCTATAAAAGTTGGTGGACTTTTACCTCTTGTAAGTTGGTTTTTCAGTTTCCTCCCACAAAGTAAATTTTTTTCAAGCTTTGCGAACAGCATATAGGAGGC